>NC_056475.1:15980241-16243148 GCF_008729295.1 Plectropomus leopardus
TGATGTAGATGAAGATTTCAGGTGTTAAATGAGGGAGAAAAAAAAAAAAAAAAAAAAAAAAAGCCCTTGGTACCATGGGTTATGTAGTCTTAGCGGGCAAGCCAGTCGGCATTATTTATGAAAAAAAAAAAAAAAAAAAAAAAAGGGAAAGCAGCCAGGTCGGTAACGGAGGGACCCACACATGTCTGCCATAGGCATAAACAACCCCCTGACCACGTTCAACAGAGAACAGCAATAGTAATTGATAAATTAAATATTTCACACCCCGCCGAGTGTATAGTGTCCAAAGCGCATGGTATAAATCTGTATTTGCCAGATACTGTTCGCTTAAATGTGTGTGAAATAGGAGGGGAAAGTAAATAAATAAATAAATAAAACAAAATAATAAATAAAACAAAAAAATATTGGGCCACGGCCTTTTCAGGTACGAATGACTGTTCAGACTTCAAGTGCCGAACATTTTAGTTAAATCCGTAGTTGAATTCACTCACCAAACAATCCAACAAGATCGGGGTAGAAGAGAATAACGTCCCCGGTATTTTCCTTCATCATCGTGGTTGTGGAGGGGACTCACCCAGCTGGTTGTCGCTCCTTCAAAAACGCGATGGCTTCAGCTGGTGTGTTGAACTCATGCCGGGACCCATCGGCGATTACACGGAGCTTTGCGGGGAAGCGTAGGCTGAACTGGTATCCCGCTCTCCTCAGCTCAGCCTTGACTGGGGTGAAGGCGGCTCTCTTCCTGGACACCTCAGCGCTATAATCTGCATAAATGTGAATCTCCGTGCCTCTGTAGGTCAGAGAGCCTTTCTCTCTGGCAAGCTGCATAATTCGTTGCTTCACTTGAAAGTGGTGAATGCAGGCTATGAAGGGCCGGGGTGCGCCGTCTTGTCTCCTTTGGATGGCCAACCTGTGTGCTCTATCCACGGTTGGAGGGCGAGGGAAAGCGTCGGGGCCGAGGATTTCTCCCAGTAGGGATTCAATAAAGGAAGTTGGTTTGTTGCCTTCGGTCCCCTCTGGTATGCCTATTATACGAATGTTGCATCTCCTCGACCTGTTTTCGAGGTCGTCCACCTTTGACTGCAGTTGTTCGTTCACTTTAGCAAGTTTGCCGACTGTGGATTCCATCGTGGTTAGTCTCCCCTGGAAGTCATTCATTGAGGTTTCAATAGCTTGGATTGTCTGGTCATGTCTGGCGATGGCGGCGTGGTTGGCTGAGATTTGCGCTGTCAGGCTTGTAATAATCCGCTCCTCCATGCCCGCGAGCAGTTTCTGTATGTCCCCCAGGGACGCTGCCGGTGGGTTGTCTTCATTTTCGTCTTCTGCGGGCTCGTTGCTAGCTAGTTGCTCGGAGGCTAAACCGCCATCTTGTCCGCTCTCGTTTTCAGCTTTTTTACCTTTTTTAACCATGGCGAATCGAGTGTTAAAGATAACAACCGCGGGGAAAGTATTTCGAAGTGGGTTCACCACGCTCTAAATGAGTAAATAATAGTGCAAATATCAAGTTAATGTCGAATGGTGACAGAGCCCTTCCGACTTGCTGCCTACTCCATTGCTCACCAAACCGGAAGCCCCCTATCTCATTCTTTTTTTGTATCCACCCTAAATTATTTTTCAAGCACACTGTCACATCTCCGAGAACATTTTATCCAGTGCGCTGCCTTCACAGTTAGTGATTGAGTGGAGGGTGAGCAGTGGTTTCAGTGCTGGAACCAGTTTTTCCTCTCATTCTGAAAAACAAATTTCTTTCTCATCCCTATACATGCTCTCTATCAAATTACATCACATGAAAAAAATAATCATGTTTGTTGACATGTGTTTATATGTCATATTGCTATGTTACCTGTTCCATTGTTTCCTCCAGCTCCTTGTTGTCCTGCTCCATCTGTTTCTTCCTGCTGTCTAAAGCCTTGACGTCATTGTCCAGCTTCATCACTTTCCCCAGTTTTGTGTCAATATCATTCAGTCGATTCTGAAAATTGTTATTAAAATTGAATCAATAACTTATAGGGCACTATTGTTATAATTCAGACATGCCTACACCTGTAAACACACTTTATGTTTAATTTAAATAATGTGATTTCATCTGCTGGACTCTCTGGTGGACCAAATGCTTTCATCTCAAACACATGCAGACTAGGGTTGCAATGGTATAATGTTTTCAAGGTATACCATGGTATGAAAACCACTGGTTATGATAGAGTGTGTTTAAAAAAAATGGTTTCAAGTTCCCATTATAGTGATATTTATTCAAGCAAACAAAAAAAACCCTCTGTTTTCATTCATTTAAGGGTAATGGTAACTAACAGACAAGAATTTTGTAATACCTTGATACCATGAAACTGCAATATTCTCTGAAACCGTTATCATACTGTGAAAATCTCATACCGTTGCAGCCCTAAAAGACATAATGAACTTCTAAACATTATTGCAGATTTTCTCAGAGCCATACATCAACGCAATCAATACAATATTTTAACTTGTACTTGATTTATGGATCACAGGTTTGACTTTGATGACTTCAATTTGTGTAATTAATTATTATAGTCAAATATCTAAAATGCTTCTTTGTTTGAAAATCTTAACTTTTATATCTGTCACATCAATGACTTGACTTGTGATGACGATCTGCCATTTTTTTCGACATTAAATACTTTATTCATTCCTTGAAAAACAGTGAAAATGACAATAAGATAATATTATCTATTTTCCTGAATGTCGTGCATTTTATACACTCTATTTTTAACTTTATTTTTTCCCATGTTATCTCAATGGGTTTTATTTTCCATCATATGTTATCTATTTTTATCCTTACTTTTACTAGGAGTATCAAGTGGGTTTTATCCATGTGAAGATGCATTCTATGTATTCTATTCTGATCTTATCTTATTTTTACAGTCAGGTTTTAATATGTCTTTATGTCTTTTATGTCTTTTGATGTGAAGCACTTGGTGCGTGTAATTTCTTTGTTGTGAAGTACATTGGGCGGCTGTTCTTGTATGAAAGGTGCTACACAAATAAAGTTTATTATTATTATTATTCAGTTTTTTGAAATATGTCAATTTGTTTTGTTCTAAAAATCTCCCTGAAAACAAATGTAGAAAACAACTTGTCTTCTTGTCAGACATGGCCACCCATCCAGTTATTTAAGCAAGTGAGATGACTGAAAGTCAGCTATGAAATACTGTTAGCAGTGCAATTATAAGCTAATACAAGTGGTTTATTGTTAGTATATTGCGTGATTTGATTCAAAGAAACATTACAACTTAAGAAAGCTTACTAAATCAACCTGGATTTTGTGAAAAGAAATATGAGGAAAAATCTCTAACCTACACCATCCTCTGTTGGTTTTGTCTTGAAACGTGTATCAACACACTCACAAACACACATCGTAAACAAACCTCCAGTGGCTCTATCTGGGTCTTTATCTGCTGGATGCTGTCTCTGGAGGCCATCAGCTGAGCCTCCCTGGTGGCCATGGTCTCTCTGATCTGCTGGGCTTTCTCCTTGTTCTGCTTCAGGTAGCGCAGCTCCACCTGACACTCTTTGACTGTTTGACTCTGTTTGAGACGCAACTGACGCATCGTTTCCAGAGCTTTGATATACCTGAGAGAATCACAAATAGACAGTGATAAAGAGTTTCCCTTCTGATAGCACTATCTGAATGGTATATGCAGGATGACATTATTGCTTTGGAATCATTTAACTAATGTGATACTTTTCATTGAAAGAAACAGATGAAAATATTAGAAAATGTGTTATCTTTACTTGGTTGCAGCAAAGATGGAGTCAAACTTGTCTTTGAGTGCTTTGCCCTCACTGAGAGGCCAGTTAGACTCTTCTTGGTGACAAAAGATGACATGATTCAGCACAGGCTTCGACACACCCAGTGCAGAAATCATGTCCCGATCCAGTTCACCGCATTTCGAAGACAAGCTCACCTTCTCTCCGTCTCTGGATGAATGATGATCACATGTAAAAAATTGGCACATGTAACGTTAATATCAGTAGATCTTTTAAATAGTAAACAAAAAATGAGTAAAAAAACCCGTGGCTTACTTTATTCTGGTTATGACCTGCTCCAAGCTCTTGAAGGAGTAGTTCTTTGCCTTCTGAGTGCAGGACATGGAGCGTTGGATACTCACTTTCTCTCCATTGACGTCGGTGAATAAGAGTCGGATTTGGGCTCTCACCTCCGTCTCATGGGCATCCTGGAATTCACACAGCATGAATTTACTTAGATAAAGGTAGCCTCAAGTAATCCTTACCTGACAGGGGCTACAGACAGGGACTTTAATTAGGTTAAAATTAAAATGGTAAAGACTACGGAAATATATCAAAGAGTTTGTTGCGATGAAAAAGCTGTCACAGTGAGTGAGCTCACCTTTGGATCATGAACAAATGCACCTCCTTTAGATCCAGGGGGAAGTTCTCCTGACGTTGAATACTTAAGGCACTCAATAATAGTCTGGAAACAGAAAAGGAAAGTGTCATACTGTACAAGAATGAAAACAGGCATTGCAGTAATCATTTTAAAATGCTACATGCCAAATATGAAAAGCAGCACAAATCACCAGACCAGCTAGCCTAATCCCAATACATATACTGCTAACTTTCTTCTTCATTCAATACAGGTCATGCTTTATAGTTGACCTTTACCCTCATCTAAACATGTTCTCATACCGTTTTCCCCGCTCCATTGGGTCCAACCAGCACAGTCAGTGGAGTGAAAAAAGATATAACTTGTTTGTCTTTATCCTCAATCCCGAAGCTCCTCACCCCTAGGATGCTCATCTTATCTATTTTTGACATTTTTGATCTCTGAAAGAAAGAAAGAAAGACTTAAATAACCAGAAATGCTGAAAACCAGCTAGACCAAGCCAAAGTAATAATAATAAGCAATAATACCAAGCACAGCAGCTCAAACTGCCTCGCAGTAAAAATATAACACAAAAACAAGATAAGAAAATCAAAAGACAGGCTGTGATCAATGAGATATATGAGTCAAAGCAAAAAGTACAGAGGCCAGTTAGTACAGTAAAGATATGAGAATGTATTTAAAATACAAAGAGTACCATTAGTGAGAAATAAAAAGTGAATAAAACTTTCACCCACTGTGTCATGAGAAAATACATCTTCAAGCTGCTGTATTTATAATAATAGAGTCAACTAAGGGGGAACCAACTGATTTGCAATCACTTTGGCATTTTGATTTTTTTTTTTTTTTTTACCTCAGAATAAAAAGTAAAACTGTGAGGAAACATAACACTTTAATGTAAGAGCTCCACAGTGTTAACAAACTCAGTCAACAGTTTAACTCATCCAAAACTGCTTTATTTGTTTCAAAATAAGTGCAACTGTGTGGCTTTTATTCGTGTGACTTTAATAGTTTTTGGGACACGAATTGAGAACTATAACAGGAAAGAATAAGCTGTGTCAGGAGTCAATACTTGTTTACGACGCATTCACGCATTTGGTCTTTTCAGGAGATTTGGTGATAATATGAAAACCCCTGTAACAGTTAGCTAGGATGTCAGGGAAGCTAACACTTCACATGGCTACCAAACATGCAGGCTAACGTTAGCTTACAGCCTAAGTTCGCAGCGTTTGACAGTTAGCGACTGACTGACTAACAGAGTGCTCCTCCGTGCAATAAGACAATAATGACTTTCGCTTGTTTGCTTTAGTCTCTAGACGCATATATGGCTTGAATTCAACCTACCTTTTAGAGTTGTTGTGGTACAGATGTGAAAACAGAGTTTTCGCGCTGTAGGGAATGTGACGTAAAAAGCGCCGATTCCTGACTTCCGGGAGCTGAAACGTGAACATAGAACAAGAACATATAGAAGGACAGTCCCCGCTCACACGTCCTGCGTTTGTGTCACCGAGTCTGTTTGCTGTCCACGCATGAGGTAAATGTTCATTTACGCAATTATTTCATCCGCTATTTCATGAAAGTTATTTGAAGTACACCAAAGGAACGAACTGGCAATATACGGCTGCAGGAGCTATATCTGTTAATTTCATTTCTATTACCAAGGGTCAGTTAAGTTCAATCTCCCTCTCATAGACAGTAAATAAAGAAATAAAAATAATAGGTTAATATTAACATTTATAGTAAGATCTTTATCAGAGAGTATAGAAACCTGCCTAAACTGTATATTTCAATCTTCTTGTTATCTGTTGTGTGAAATATTTATATACATATTAATATTCAGAATGATTATTGCTTGTATTTTTAAGACTTTTTGGGGAATTTCTGCCATGCCATCTCCTTGAAATACCCTTTTGAATGCAATCCCTACTAACCTATCATGTCCCATTCCCTGTTTTTAAACATTAAAATTTCAAATGCATTTTTTAGCTGCTGCAGTGGAAGAATTATATAATTATGTTGAGACACTTTAAAAAATACCCACCCCATAACAAACCATTTTCATCCCAAAAATCTTTAATCTTATTTATTTATTTGTCATTGTTGTCAACAAATCCCATAATAATCCAGATCTCAATGCATCATGTTTCCTATACGCTACTCTCTGTGGCTGAGTCCTATAGAAGATGCAAATCTTTAACATGGGTCAAAATATAGCAGTAGTTTTATTTTCTAAAAAGTTGGCTAGTTTCCTAACAACTGGGTACTGTAGTTTAAGCAGATGGTACCAAAACAGGAGCACATTTTGTTGGGGGAATATTTTCAGCAGTGCATCAGATTAATGCGCATCTGGTGCTCTATGAGTAATAGGGTGTGGTATTCAAATAAACTCTGGTGCCTGTTCAAACAAGATATAAAACAAGATATAGGACTAAAACATGGTTTAAACAGTTCTTTTCTTTGCCTTAGAATAAATAAAATAAAATATGTCTGAAAATGGATGCACTGTCTGAAAATGGATGTCATCGTCACTGTGTTTGTAGTTTTGAATGCCACATAAATAAAAGATTGTACTTTTAGGTTTATTGCATGGAGGTTTGTCTGTTTATGTATATGCTTGGTAATTTGGCATAGATATTAAGCATGTATTTCCCCATAATCCTGACCAGTCCTTCTGTTATTCTGTTACAAGTAAGTATGTTCTCATACTGTATATTCCAAACAATATAAATCAACACATTTACCACAAGAGGACAGTGTTTCTCTGTGGAAAAGCCACTGCTGCGAAATCCCACAGATAACATGAGTCCCTCCTCTCTTCTCTTCTTCTCTCCTCATATTGCTAGACATTCATTTGTTACAGTATTACTTTGCAGTATCTCAGTCATTACAAGTCAGTTAGATACAGATGAGATCTACTTGCCTTAGCAGTTATTTCCACAATTTACATTATGAACTTCATTAAATAGCGAGCCCAAATATAGAATACAAAGTTGTATACTTTTGTAGAAAAGAAAAATCCAGTTTTCTTTAAACTTGGAGTATTCGCTCTTCAAACAAGAAAAAATCTTGCTTCTTTTCCACATTCCGGTGCTTGAGCAAAAAAGAAGAAAATAATAAAAAACAGATTCTAAGAACATAAAACTCAGACCCCAGCTGACACACTGTGTGTGTATGTGAGAAAGGGAGGGGGGGAATAAATCTAACTGGGATAAAAGGACATGAGTTATTCTCAGCCTGTGTCTGGAATATGAAGAACAGTTTGTGGATGTCCACAGGGACCTGCAGGACTGGTGTTCATGACCTGCAGCTAACCCCCTAAAAACCTGAGAACATCATCTCTCTGACTTCCGCTCTGTTCTCTCCCCCTTGAAAGAACACACACACACACACACACACACACACACACACACACACACACACACACACACATACACTCCCACAAACTGCCTTCTGCTTTCAGCCCACTGATTCAGTCTGTCTGTGTTATCAGCCCACTGACTCATTGTGCCTCAGTCTGTCCAGCTCATGGCCCTATTTCTATTTTCATCCTGTCCCGACATGAAAATGCCATGACCTTGTATCTTGTGTTGGACCACTGGAGGTATATGTGTATGTGTGTGTTATTATGTTTATGTGTCTGAGTGTGAAAGCCTAATCCCACATGCCCCCGGTCACCCTCCCTGTCTAAATGGCTAATGGAATTGGTTTACTTGGCGTTTTTGATAATCACACGGACGAATCGGGAAGCAGCTGGTTCTGCCCCGCTCATCATCAAAATATGGTGGGAGTGCAAGTGAGGATAGAGGGGGGGCTCAAAGGGGAAGACGTTAGAAGGGAAACAATGTAGATGCAGTGACAGAAAGTGGTGGTTAGAAAAAGCTATATTTTTCTTCTAAATAAATAAATGAGATGTTGTGGACTGACAGCCAACAGCATTCATCAGAGGTAGACCCAGGAGCAGGACAGACAGTTTTACCTTTCACTGAACTGTCTGGTTTTTTTTTTTGGTTTTTTTTTTACATTTTATAAACTCCTTTCACAAAAATAACAGCAAAATTACATTCAATATTTTATTAAACCCTGAGGGGCTGTTGTGATGGCATATCAGCCTTGTGGTGTCCAACAAACATTGAGAGACAGTGAGCGTTGATATGAAAGATGAAAATGATTTGATGGTGCATCAGAAGGTGTTCCGACTGCTGTGTGATGGATTAAAATTACACATCACATCACACATTTTACATTTTACATTTCACAGAAAAGTAACAAACAATAATATTTGAGAGTACATCTTTTTTTTTCTTCAAAAATCTTTAATATTCAGCAAATTCCTGGACTTAATTTTCCAAGTCTAATGATTGCTGAGTAGTGCCCATGGCCAGTGTCCTTATAATGGTTCTGAGCCTAAAATAGAGATAGATTTAGTTCTGAAAAGCAGCCTTTTGAGCTCATCACCAAAGCATTCAATGAATAGTGACTTGTCCTGTTTTTGCCAAATTCAGCTATGATTTCTGTGCTGCTTTTTTTTTGTAATTTTTTTTAAAACATTTCTTACACTATATGACAATAAGGCTGAAATCCTTTATATACAGAAGAACCACAAAAAAGAGAGAGCAACTGTAGCATTTTCATTGAATCTTAATGGTAGAGTTTCTGTGAAATAAGTATGCATACATCTATGTATGAATCATCTCTCAGCAAGCTACAGTACTTTGTAGTGCTTCCATGGGGAGTTTTGTATGGTTTGGCTTTGTGATTTTACTCTGTCAGAGAGACGTTTTCATCTGTTTGACTTCACATTTATGCTCAAGGCTTTACAGTATATTTACTGGAATGTCTTCAATGTCTTTTTTCACTCCTTTTTGATTTTGAAGTCTTGCTGCTTGTGCATATCTTGCACAGCACCTCCCACACACTCAGGATTTGTCAAATTGAGTTAGAAACTTGGGGGGTGTCTCCGCTGTCTCCTCCAAAAAGCACCTCTCTTTTTCTCTTCAGGGAGTAATCTGGGGCAAACAGCTTCTGATTTTTTCTCAGCAGAATGTATACACATTAAAAAGTAGTAATAATCAAATTTTAGCTGACATTTTTCATCAATAGCAGCTCAAAATAATAAAGGGATGAAATTAATTTATTTACATAAAACAAAAATAACTATTTATTAGGACTGCCCATTGAAAGTTTGAGGTTCAAATGATCAGTTGGAGACACCTTAGTTGAGCAAGTCTTTTTTTTTTTTAAATTACCAGTCATTTTGCAGTGCAGTGTACTTCTCTGAATATTTGCTCCCCGGATTTTGCAAGGACTTGACTGATGACAGTGTTGAATATTATGTAAGATAAAGACAGGATGCATCAAGCGTTTCCCGCACTGCAAATGGCAGGTGTGTGGAGGTGAAAATGTAAGCAGGGATCAAATTTTGATTTATTCGTCACACAATTATTTTAATATGTACAAACAAGTAGGGATGTACTGATTCTGTGGACAACAATATTTATTAACATCAGAAAGTCTAGCACAATACAATTTTTAGGTTAATGCAATTCAGCCTGCGATCGATATGAGATAACATCAGAAAATATCCTTATTGTCTTTTTCGTAGCTGCTTACCATTATCTTCTGGGCACTGTCACTATTACTGTTTCATAATTAGGAAGGAGGTGTTCTCGGACAGAAATTGTGACACAGAGGTGCCATAGGAATTTAAAAATAAAGTCCAACTTTTTGATATAGGATTGTCCAATAGCATATCCTACGATCCCCATGTTTATTTATCTCTCTTAATATCTCCCTACCTTCAAGTGTGGCTCAGCAACTGCTTATCAGAGTAGCATATTGCTCCTATGCCCTTAGATGTGTTTTCACTCCTTGTGTATTTCTAATCAGGCAGGAGAGAAGTGGCTGCTATTGATTTTGAACCAGGCAATTATGAGAAGGTGGGGAGAAAGAGAGTCTGGTGGATATAAGCAGGTGAAATGGGTAAAGAGGTGGAGGGAAATATTGAATGCACAGGTCCAGGTTGTGAATGGAAGTAATGAGGTCATTGAATTCAATTACTGTGTGCTGCATAACATGAATAACAATGTCACCTAAAATCCACAAAAATTGTATAATAGGCAGCTGCGGCCAAGACAATTAATAATGGCTATGTTTGATTTAAGTGAGCCAATTAACAAAATTTGCTTGACAATAAAATTGACTATTGTCAGTGCTTGCATATTGGCACACTTGAATCACATTGACTCATTATACGTCAAAATTAGCTGCAGCTGTGCTTATGACACTTCTTTGAAAAGTGTCTGTCTATAGGCCATTCTGTGGTTATACAGTAGGTTATGAATATGACCCTGGTGCCAAAGCTATTGGCTTTACTGTCACTCTTGTTCATTTTGCATGCAAAAACTCTTAAATGTTATTCCAACTTCATAACATTAGCCATCTGTTGCATACACAAGCCAACAGTCCAGTTTCTATTGTGTGGGCCTGCGTCAGCTGAGACAATGTTGTACCCAATAGGAGTACTTCTATATTTTTGGGAATGTACTTATTTGTTTTCTTGCTGAAAATCAGACGACTGTGGCTCAGAGGTAGAGCAAGTCGTTCTCTAATTGGAAGGTCAGCGGTTCGATCTCCAGCTTCTCTGGGCAACATGTTGAAGTATCCTTGGGCAAGATACTGAACCTCAAATTGCTTCCGATGCCGTGTCCTCGGAGTGTGAGTGCACGTGAATGATTACTGAGTAGCAGGTAGCACCTTGTACGGTATCCTCGGCCACCAGTGTGTGAATGTGTGTGAATGGGTAAATGTGATAATGTTGTGTGAAAGTGCTATGAGTGGTCAATAAGACTAGACAAGAGCTATACAAGTAGTCCATTTACCATTTACCATTTAGACGAAAAGGTCTATACCAAGAAGCTCTGTACCACTTTACCACAGGTTGACCATGCAAAGTATGCACTGTTGCATGCAGTATGCACACAGTTGGGACATACTAATTCCTCATGACACTGTGCCCTGAACTTTGACCCTCTTTCTCATATATTCATTACCATGGAGATAAAACAATTGCTGTTCACTGAGCTTGCCAGAGACAAAGATCAGCCTGGAGAGCTCTGCTGTTGTTACTTTACAATGTTTAACTTTATAAGTCATACTTTGTAAAATAACAACAGTTAAAAGTTATAACGGAATATATTGTGCATATGCATTTCATGCATAACTTACCCTACAGATGCATTTCTCTATCTATTTTGATTATTCCCTATCTATTTAAATTATTTTTGTTGTTGGTAATCTATCTATGATTATTTTGTTGGCTAAACAATTCATATTCCTATTATTACCATTCGACTAATCATCAGTAACTTGAATGCTCTGCCATTGTGGCTTCTGATTGCTGTCAATCAGCTGTCAGCCAGCTGTCAAATGTGACATATCTGTCGCTGTACAGAGAATTGTGGGTAAGAATAGCTAGAAAAGCATGCTGGCTTGCATACTGCAAAATCTGAACAAATGTAATATAACATCCTGGTATTTTTGGCATACTACATTTGACATAATATGGAACATATAAATATTTTTTCCCATACTCTATAGCATGGTAGTATAGCATATCTAAAGCTTGAGCCCAAAGACAGCTAGCTTAGCATAAAGACCCACAACATGAGAAAACAGCTCACCTGGCTCTGTTCAAAAGTAAAAAAATAAATTGCTCCACCAACACCTCTAAAGATCCCAAATAAACATGTCGTATCACAAGCATAGACATTAAAATTGAAGGACAGCAGTTTGTGAACTGCTGTTTTGAAGTCTTTATTTCAGCACTTCAGCTATCGCCATCTTGTTAATTTGGGGCCATGAGTGAGTATATTTTCGCCTTGCTGCTTGATCTCAGGCAGCCAGTGTAGCTGTGTCCCCATGCTTCAGGTGTTTCATCTACACTAAGCTAAATGACTTGCTTTGTATTTAGCATACCGATCCAAGAGTGACATGAATATCCCCATCTAATCCTCAAGAAAGGAGACAAAGTATATTTCCTCAAATGTCGAACTATTCCTTTAATGTCAGATCTGTGACGCTGAGAGCTGTTAACATTTAACGTTGCAGTTATTTGACAGCTGCACCTGTTTATGACTATCACAAACACTATGAAAAGACCCAATTCAGCACAGAGCTTCTGAGTGCTGCTTCATTCAACATCGATACCTTTTTTAGTTTTTTCCTTTTTTTAAATTTTGAAATATATAGGCCTAATTGGTACAGTGACAGGCTTTATTAGATCTAGATTTGAGACTCAGCTTTCATACACACCACTAATTATGTAGTAACATTACATCCTGTTGTGGATTTGGTTGGTGGGGTTTGTTTGTTTATTTGCTGGCAGCTCATGCTGACAGTGTTGTGTACAGCTAGTAATGTGGAACTGGAAAACATGATAGGTAGTTTCAAAATATGTTTATTTGAGTCTTTTACTCTTTTGTTTTAATTACCTTTTATTGTCAGACTGTGAATATAATTATCAGACAGTGCACATTTAGTTATAAATTTACAGTAAATAAATTAATAAAATGCATTAAGTTCTCAAATAAATGCAGACTAGCTGCTCAAGTAAATAACGCTTCACACAAAAAAAGACTGAAGGAACCTGCTTTTCAGTCCAGACCGGACCTCTAAAGTCTGGTCTAAATTTGGTCAACTTGATATTAAACGGTAGACTAAACAAGCTTCTGGGCACATTTTTTAACACAAGGCACCGGGCAGTAGCTGTCGACTTGAAGACTCTTCATCTCCCACCCGAGATGCTTCATCACCTCTGCTGATGAAGAGAAAGCTGACAAAGCATCTTGAATGAGTGGCACTTTACAAAGCTTGTGGACAAAATATGCAACCCTAGAAATCTCCTATACTCCTAGCAATCACATTTGTGTGTCACGAAGCTGACAACAAGACCGAACAAATGCTTTTCTTACAGATCTAAAAAAAAAAAAAAATTAAAAAAAACACCAAACGACAAAAAACAAAACAAAACAAAGGAGGAGGGAAAGACAACAGTCACAACAAAGACAGAAACAGAAAGCAAAAGCACCACAGAGAAGGAGGGTTACAGATACCTCCCTCCTGTTCTACTCTAATAACAGAAAAGGTGGAGGTGACAGAAGTGGCTGCTGGGTAGAAGGAAATAAAATAATACTGAGTGACAGCCTCAGCACACTGACACACAAGAGTAGAAAGTGTAGATGTATCCTGTCTTAGCACAAGTATAACTAACGACATAAACCAAGGCTCTGTTTTATTGAAGTGTCCAAGTACACACTGCACACTGGTGTTACAAATAACATTAATGATGCCTCCAGGTAGCCGTGACAGCGTGACAAAGAGCCAGCGTGCACAATACGAGCACCCTGAAATCGCAACAATGACACACAATCCAGCCATTGTTAATTTCATTACTTATACCTGTGTTTTTCTTACCATGTCAAAATAAATGAATACTGTGAATAAGACCAGGAAGTGGCACAACCAAATGGAACGCTGCCATTATTAATGTTGTTAGTCACACCTGAGTTCACATGTCCTCCATAAGAAAGGCCTATTGCAGGGGACTGTGGAGGCACACAGCACCAGACTGAATTGAAAAACTGCCCAAAATTAAAGGTCAGTACAATTATCATAATATACACATTACTTGTTGAATTAAAAAAAGGGGGGGGCAACAGATAGACACAAACACACACATGCACATCGCTCTGTTGGCTTTTATGGCACCAAACATGCAAAGAGAGACCTCTGCAGACAGTGACAGAGCAGCTGAAGGAGACACAAGCAAACAAAGCTGGTGAGAAAAGAGGGAACATGTGGACCTGGTAATGGGAGATAAATTTGCCTCCCTCTGCTGAAGCGTTGTGCAGTCAGGAGATACACAGCATCGATGACACAACAGTGAGCAACCAAACCACCAAGAAAATAAGGGGGAGACAGCAAAGAAATATGAATCTGCTTTGAATGAATCTGCTCTGAAGGAGTTTTTACATTGTTTGACACATTACAGCATCAGTAGATTTTTTTTTTTTTACTCCTCTTACCACTAATCTTGTGGTGTTTCTTACGGTTGTAATATATTTGAAAGATCTTCCTACCTTCAGGCAGCTGTTGGACTCCATTTATTTCAACTCATTGTGAAAATGGACTTAAAACAACTTAAATGTGATTGGTTTATCTCTCTCTGTATGTCATGTCTACTTCATAATGGGTACAAATTCAGCTGCCTTTTTAAAGCCTTGATTGAAACTTGTGAGCCCTGTGGATACCTTTGCACCAAGTATGCATTAGGCTGCCTACACCCTGCCAACTCAGTTATTTTTAGACACGACTGAATGATTTTGTTCTCTTGAAAAACATCACAACATGAAACAGAATAACAGCCTATAGGTTTCTTTTCAAATAGTTATACATCTGAACTCCTGCAGGTTTCTTTGAAGAGAATTATGAATGTATTGAGCAAATGCTTTAGGGCCCATTGTTGTAATCTCTCTCCATATTGTTTGTTCCTCTCATCTTATCTCAGCCTTGAGCTCAGTGTCCCACTTTGATGGAACTTGCATGATGGAAAATGAGCCGGTGCATGAAATCAGCAGAAGTAAAGCTGCCAAGTGAGTTCACCCAAGACAGCGAGCTAGAAAGGGAGCAATTATTATGAACAAGAGAGGTTACTACGTTGTCAGGCTTCGGATCTACAGCACTCATCCGATCTTTGTGTTGTCATCAATTGTTTGAAATGATATGTCTAGCTTCTTTGAAATTGTGTTTATATACAAATAATTTGATACAGGGTTACACATGTCCCTTTACAATATATGTAGGTATATAAAGTAAGTCCTTATGTCATACAGGCAATTAATACAGAATGACTGTTTCAAGGGCCACAGCTACAATGTAAGACCAGCTCTTTTATCATTTATATAACTTATTGCTCCTACCTGCCTGTTTGCACTTTCTTATGTATCCGACATTTGTACATCTTTAATGGTGTGTTGTGTTATGTGTTTGTATGTACCTTGTATGTACCCTGTTTGTATGTATGTACCTTTTTCGATGATTCAGTATACTTAACAAAATTTAAATGCAAAACTTTTGTATTTGCTCCTATTATTTTTGTGATCATCCCAAAGCGCACCTGTGTGTTGCTATTTAATCAACATCTTGTTGCCACACCTGCTATGTGGATAGATTATCCTTGAAAAGAAAAGGTGCTCACTAACATGTATTTTAACAAATTTGCAACCAAAATTTAAGAGAAATAGATCTAATGACTACATACAAAAAAAGTATGAGGTTTTGAACCTAAAGTGCTATGTTTGAATTTTGCTTGGAGTATGAAAAAATAGCTGACAAATGGGTTCTAAGGCTGGCAGGCAGGTAACAGGTAACAACACCAGGAACACAAAAAGATCAGAAAGATTGAAACTAATTCATTTGGAACCCAAAACACTAGGAAATAAACGTACTCCAGGAAACAGCAAAGGAGGAGATGCTGACAAAAGACAAGAAAGGAGGCACCAGGGAGAACAGGTTAATTAATCACAAGTGGAACTGATAAACTCATTGAACACAGGTGTGGTGGAAAACAAGCAGGAAAAAACAGAAAAGACAAAAAGTCAAGCAAGATATAACACGAGACTAATATAACAAAATAAACACCGAACATAACCAACTGAATCGAACGTGGAAAGATCCTGTGACAACATTATAAACAAACCTCATTAACAGCAGAAAACACTTTGCACCATAATTGTAAAGGCATTCTGGAGTCGAGGATAATATACATGTTCATCTGCCATACATAAGATGCCCCTCTGTAGCATTAAATCACTGTCTGTTTCATCTCTCATGCATGAATAATCTTATTGTAAGGAAATACAATTACATTTACAATACAAGTTTACTTCTACCAGACTGTCAACCAACCATCATCTCACAAGATTCATCATGGTGTGATGTCACTATCTGAATCCAGCATCCAACAAATATTTCGCATTATTGACATTTTTTTAGTGATTTTTACCAACATATATTGTTTTCTATCCACATCAATCTTACAGCCTGCAGGTGTTGACAGTTCCTCTGAAGCTTTATAAAAGACAATACTCCAGGACATAGTGTCAACGGCATTGATTAAAGTATTGCTTTCACAGCAGCAGATGAAATCATCTGTACAGATGTCTTTCTGAGTGATGTTTTGATCTTCAGAGGCCAGGCAGGCCCACTCCCTTCCCTCAAGTCTATTCGGACCAGATGAAAAACAACATTACCACTGAGAATGTGATGGATGAACACACAGGAATGACAAACTCATTTAAATATTGTCAACAACTGCTAATATAAAACTGATAAGATGGTTGCTGTATGAATGTGTTCTGATAAAGTTCTAATAGGGTTTATTTTAGTTTTATATACAGTTCAATCTGGGCTCAGGACAGTTGTGGGGAGTAAATATTTATCTTTTTAACACTGTTTGACAAAATTTTGGCTCATCTAAATTCTATTCCAAAATCAAATCTTTACTCATGCACTTTTAAAGTTCAGAATCAAAAATACATATTTTCTCTCTTGCCTTTAGTGCTTTTTAATCAATATATATTGTTTTGGTGTGAGTTACTGAGTGTTGGAAATATTGGCCGTAGAGATGTCTGCCTTCTCTCCAATATAATGACAATTGATGGCATGCTTGTTGTGCTCAAAGCAACAAAATATATGTAACCACACCCACCAACTGTATCACTGCACAGAAGGAAGCATGCATCTGCTGCTATAACACTACAGCTGAGCAGAAGAGAATGAATGACAATGAGAATTTACTTGAGAATTTATGTTTTATTTGTTGCTTGTTTGCTGTCACAAGCATGAGCCTCTGGTTCATTAGTAGGAGCACGCTCTGTGACACTGTTCACTAGAAGGAAATATGGTTCCTATGAAACTGCTCATAACAAGGTCTGTGGGTTATCTTGAGTAAACAGGTCATAATTTCTGGAAAGAGACATTGCTGTTGAGTTTTTCAGATTTTTTTTTTTTTTGGGCCACTTTCAGCACCACAAGTCGAGTGCCATCTCATTCCATTATAATCAACACAAGGCATAAATCTCTGTAGCCAACATCTCGAACACTTGGCAATTCACACCAAAACAATCTGGATTCATAAAAAGCAGGTGAGAGGAGAAGTATGTATTTTGGGTTGAACCATCCCTTTAAACATGCAGAGTTAATGAAGAGCTGTGCAAGTTTTTAAGTTATTTTGCAGTTACTCTGTGGCTTTTTTTGTTTGTTTTGGCTTAGATATGTTTCGATCCGTCCAACTGTGTCTGTCTGCGTGTGTTTGACATATGTAATGGCAGAGTACAGATGTGTGCTGCAGTCCTGCAGAAGAACAGCTTGTTTGTCATTTGCTCATCCAGCTACCGGCACAATATCTCAAATGGAGCAATTATTTTCTCTCTGCTACTCCCAGCTCCTAACAACACAAGACACCTCCATTATGTTAGTTATAATCTATCATCTAGGATAATCATCTTTTGAAAAGTAATTCACACTCTGTGTCTCTTTTCACCTTTCAATGCTCACTGCTGATTACATACCCTGTGGCTGCCGAGAGGCACAGATTTCATACATTTTAGTTTTACAGCCAGAGGCCACACTGCAAGAGCCTTAATAGAACGAAACATATTAAGCATGTCAAGAGGAAAAGCTTTCAACAGACTAGGGTGTTAAGATGCTTCATTCATCATCGTTTTCTGTGTAATGCCTTGTTTCACACCACTGCATGCTTGTCTCCCTCATTACTGCTGCTATAACGAAAAGCACCCACACACACCAAAAGCAGAACGTCCCCAGCCTGGATTTACTGTAAGTGAGGTTAAACTTTTTGTGTTCATTCGACAGCACGATGTGAGCTGCACTGGCTTGGATTTAAAGCCTGCATACTAAAGCTGAGCTGAAAAGCCTTTTTGATAAAAAAGAATGCAATACTGGGTATGTGTGTGGTGGGAAGCAATGTTGTGGTGTGTGTGTGTGTGTGTGTGTGTGTGTGTGTGAATGTTAGACAAAGAGTGAGAGAAACAGATAAAATGTGTCAAACAGAAATTAATGAATCGCCTTTAGCAATTAAAATTCATAAAGACAGCAATAAAATTTCAACCAATCTCAAAACAGATGGTAGTGTCCTGCCAGGCTGCCACAGTAAGATCAAGACAAAAAAAGGAAAAAAGACACTTTTTCTGTAGTTGTCTGATTCTTTGGTGAAATACACCAGCATTAGGACGTCTCTGGGTGTTATTAAAGATACAAAACATCACAATTAACTGAAAGACACTGTCACATTTCAGGAGAGTGTTTCAATCAAATCACATAATCTGATTAAAGTGAAAACCAATGTGTGGACAGTCATGTGAAAGTATATGAAAAATAAAGTTTGCATAATCAAATTTAATGTCTTTGGGCTGAAACAAATATCTAATACATTCTATCAAAGTACTGATATCAAGGGTACCCTGTCTTATATTTGCTAGCAAGAAAAGCAACTACTGTATGACGGTTTTGGAAAATTAAACATTTTTCAAAATCATTGCTTTAAACCCTTATCAGCTACAACATTTGAAAGAGAAGTAATATTCTGCTTCTGTGGAACTTCAAAACAAATATCAAGGAGGTTGAATAAGAACACGGAAACTAAAATGTAATCTTATTTTGATGTGTTGCTTTCATACAGTGCAAAATGGAAGAAATTGAGCGAGCAAATACTTTTGCAAGGCTCTGCTAATATTGACAATCTCTTCAAAGACAAACAAATAATCAAGGAAACCACTATCAAATAATAAAGTCTCTAAATCTCACTGCAGTAAACATTACACTACTACAATGCTGCAAATGTGTGAACCTGCCAGTGAATGAAAAGAGGTAAAAACACATGAGGAAACTCCAGCACACATTTCTCATACAGTCTGACCAGTTTGATTAAAAATTCATAATGGAACTGTGATTACATGCTTTACATAATTCTGTCTAGTTGATGGATGGATGGATGGATGGATGCATAGATGGATGGATGGATTGATGGATGATAGATAGATAGATAGATAGACAGATAGATAGATAGATGTGTTTGTTTATGTGTGCACGTTATTTTTAGAGATTGACCTTTTAAAACCTACTTTATCAAATGAAACTGCCGACAGATGGTCCAAATATCATCAAGTGCTCTCAATTTGTATTATCCTCGGATACAAAAGGAAGAGACGAGGGAGGATGAGAAGAACAAAGGAAGATAAGCTTGTCAGTGTATGTGTGTGTATACATAACTGGAGACTGCAGAGCTTAAACAGATATTACAAAAGTTCCACAAATTGGAGGGAAGTAAAGTAAATAAAAAAAGGTAAGAAACCTTCAAACGTCCAGTAGGGTAATATATTGGCAGAAACGGAATGTAATATATTAAGTATGTTTTCTTTAGTGTATAATTACTTAAAAATAAGAATTGTTGTGTTTGCATTTCCTTAGAAAGAGCCATTTATATCTACATATTGAGTGGGTTCTCTTCCACAGAGTACGCCATATTGCACCGCCATGTTTCTACAGTAGCCCAAAACGTACAAAACAAATTATTATGATTATTATGATGATGATGATGATTATTATTATTATTATTATCATTATTATTATTATTATCATTATTTAGCATGACACTGTTTTATTTGGTGTTTTTTACAGGTTTTAATCACCATGTTTGTTTGTATTGCAGGTGAAGAGGCCTCTGCAGTAAAAACCTCTGTAACAATGGAGAAATTCTAACGTGGAGAAGCTGGTACAGGCTGTTCTCACAAACAGTTTGTATGTTTTCCAGCAAAAAGTAATACACCCAAACTCTTACATATGACACATATGTTGAAAGGTTGTGATCACGTGACCAATGCACCGATGGGCGTACACAAGTGGTCTTGTATAGAGGCAGGTTGGGGTGGTGGATGGGTCACAAAAAGCTGAACATTCCCCCCAAGACTTTCCCATAGAGACATGCACTGTGAAACAAGTGAACTTTGAGTCATTTTAAGGTATGCCCTCACTATGTGTCTTCTCCTAAACCTAACCACAGTAGCTTTTGTTGCCTAAACCTAACCTTTGAAACCTTACATTGATTACGTAACTGTATGTTAAGGAAGTAACAACATTGACTTCATCGTATGAACTGCATCGTACTGCTGTGTGTGCATTTTCGTAGGATATCAAAAATACTGTTCTATGAGGATACATTGGCTGGTTGTAATTGTGATCCTCACCACTGGACATTTAATTCCCCCGAAATCCTACACACTATTCCTTTAAATATAACGTCTGTTTTCAAATGTACATTTTATAAAGTGGACTTTTAATTCCCATTGATTTGACTTGACTGAGCCATTTTAATGCTACAACTAATAATGAAAAGGTCTTTTAATTGTGGTCACTGCCTGTCATCTCTTTATTTTACACACTATCTCCTCTGTTCCCATTATCTTACGTTGTATAAATAAATATCCTTTTAGCTCTAAGGGAATTCAAGCAAAACACTAATTAAGAGCCTAATGGCTCAATGAGATTACTTAGAGGTCCCTCTGGAAGCAGCAATAAACCTCTATCACATGCAATGCTGCCACACGCTGCAAAGAGCAGCAAATATATGTGATGACGCACACAAATGCACACAGATCATACATAAGGTTTTGATTTTGTTGAATCACCACAATGAGGAGTATTAAGGAGGCCGTTCAGCTGTTGGGTGTGTGTCAGATGGTGAATCTCAGTGGTGGGATTAGAGCACAGCATTTCCTTCAGCTGTGTGCATGGTGGTAAGACGCCCCACAACAACAACCTGGGACCTGATAGATGTCACACTGACAGAGAGGATTTGGAAGAGGGGAGAGAGCAAGAGCGCGCGCGTGTGTGTGTGTGTGTCTGGAACATATTTGCTGTGGATTAGTCTCCTATTCATCCCTGGCCCCTTTCTCTCTCTCACACACGGACACACACACACACACACACACACACACACACACACGCACACACACTCTGTAACATATCAGTGAAATATTAGAAAGGTACGACTGTGTAATGTCTGACATTTCTTGTTTTTTAATGTTGTTTTCGTTTGTTCATTTTACAAAGAATGATCTAATGTTGTTGCCGGTTTGAAGAACGGTGAAATATCACCTTCATAGAAGTCTCATAAATGTCCACACTAATGTTTTACTATTGCTGTTCCCTGTAAATAAGATTTCCAATGTGCCTTTAAAGAGAAATCTGTCTTGACAGCAAACATTGATCTAAGGGGAGGCAACCCAATTGCCAGAATAAATGTTAGCATTGTGCAAATGATAAACATGTAACATTTGTTTCATGTAGTGGATATGATGAAACTTTACACGTCTTAATGTTTCAACAATGCTGTGGTTAAGATGTGGTTATGGTTAGGTGAAAAAGCAATTGGTTATTAGGAAAAGGTCATGTTTTGGCTTAAAATACCCAACTTGAAGGTATAATCGCCGCTGAAAATGTCTTAATGTCTCGTTAAATAACAGCCTGTTTTGTTGTGCTTTGATATGCTGCCGTCTGGTGCTTGGCAGCCATGCTGCTTACATTTCAACCCCCCCACGTCATGATGATTAGGTTAGCTCATATACAAACAAGGTGAACTATGTCACAGAATAAATGTTAAAGTGCTTCATGTAAAACATACAAATGTTACATATCCATGGTTTGCAGGAATTTACAATGACAAAAAATTATTCTGGCGACTGGGCTGGAGGAGGAGTTAGCATTGTTGGCATTTTTTTGTTTTATACCTTGTTTACTGATGGTGTCTTGCAAAATTCCTCTGACTGTGTTTTTTTTTTTTTTTTTTACTTTCTTGACTTGAGAATGTCCATCTGTCATGTGACTATCGGTATATTACCCTGCCTTTTTTACCTTAAAATTTTCAGTCTAATTAATGCACTTAACCTTGTCTTTGATAGAGCTGATGCATAAAAGGTTGCATGAGTTTAAAGGAGGGCCAACCATATATAAAATTTCTAGACAGATCTGCATCACAGTGAGCTGAGTATTCACTATTCACTGTTGTTTATTTGGGTAATTGCCTCACATATGTTGAGGGAAACAAATAGGCTCCAGCTAATGAGTAATGAAGGCAGCGTCTGGTAAATGTCATGAAAAAAGGCATCATTTTAATTGGTTCCTACATTAACTACTGTAAATTTAACACACCAGATTTGAATTTCAAATGAAGGCAGAACATTTGGTAGACACACTTGGGAATGTCTCATAAATATGTTGTAACACAAAACCAGCTTTGTTTTGATTTAAGGAACTTGCTTTAGAATTTTCATATACATTCATCTGTGCGGCCGCTGAATGATGCTTTTGGCTTCACACACCCCCTCTGGCAGCAGTTATCCTTTATGTTAGCAGTAATACAAATGTATTTAACACTTAGATCATTGCTGTCAGAACCTTATTCAATATTTAAGTGTGTTATAAAACTTGTGAATAGTGCCAAGAATTAATCTTTGAGTTGTCCCCTGCAGATTTTGGCCTCCTGACAGCTTTAAATCTTTGGTATTTCCATATCAGCGTGAGGAGCAAAATCACTGCTTATGGTCATATTTTTAAATTGGACAGGGTTTAGGCTGAATTCTTGAATATTAAAGGATGGTACTTTACCCCCCAAACAGAGAGCAGCTTGCGCCACCAACGTACGGTGAGAAACCTTCCTGGAGAGTATTGAGGTTATCGCCTCCAATTCATTGAAGAAATGAAGTTCAGCAGAATGGTTAACTTTCTGTCAGGAGGCCAGCTGCCACACTCTCTGGGCATCATGAAAAGTTACATGAGGGACACCGGGTCATTAGTGAACTTGCTGCATTAATTTGAATTAAACCAGCAGACAAGTGTCAGGGGACTCTGCTCATTTAAAATGCATCAAGGACATTCAATACATCACATATATGGATGTGGCAGAAAGTCATCCCAAAAAGACATTTCTATTCTATTCCATTCTATTTTGTTTGCTTTTTGGAGCAGACATAAATTACCCTGCATGGCTGGTTGTGTGTGCGTGCGTGTGAGTGAGCGAGTCTGTGTGTGTTTTTGTGTGTGTGACGTGGTCTTGGTTTGAACTTTGTCGGCTGCACGCACACCCTGGCTCTGTGCTACAGGGAAATGTGGGCGTTGTGTCTGCCAGGCCTCTTACACTTGGCTTGTCTACATGCATTACTCACACACACACACACACACACACACACACACACACACACACACAAAGAGAAATACATGTGTACGCAGACTCACACAGACTTACTCCGTCATAGAAGCGCACATACAAAGTCAGACACACATGCAAGAGTCACACGCACACACACACACACACACGGACAGGGACAAAGTCCATTGAGGATTTCATCCCGCTAAATAGTTAATATTCAAACTGGCCAGGCCTGCCAGGCAGCTAAAGGCATGATAGCATCCACACACACACACACACACACACACACACACACACACACACATTAACACTCACTGTCTCTCTTACTGCATGGGTCTTCCTGCTGCAGTGGCTCATGGGACTCATGTTTATTGAGGTGACGTTAATGCAACAGCGCTGCAGCTCACTCTCTCGGCTCACTCTCTTCTCACATAATCTCCCACGATCTTGCATCCAGTAGATGGCCTCATTGTGCCTCTGTGTGCATGCCTGCTGGCTACAAGTTCATCTCAGGACATCAAGGCACCTTCATTTATAGCTCCTCTCTTCTTTTTGGGACTTATCAGCAGTGATGTTATTCTAGTTTTTGTCAGTGTGGGTCAAGTGTAAAATAAAGTGCAGGCAGATGAAGGGAATACCATCATAAATGGTACTGTAAGAAATGTAACAGCGAGGTCCTGATGCAGGAAAATGAGAAAGTCACCAAAATCAGAAAGTTACATATTTTGGGAGACAAGAAAAGCCCCCACACTCCAACCCCTGTATAAACTGTCCAATAATAAATCTTTATTTGTCATAAATTTGAGTAATACGTGTTTTTGTCATCCTAAACCATATACCAACCATTATAAACCAAACCATTTGTGGCTAAACTCTTTAACATACGAAAGGTGTGTTTTATAGTGTTAATTTTGGTGGCTTTTAGCCCTCTTAGTCTCCCTGGATAGATGGAGTAGTTGTGGCAAAGACTGTGGCGCACAGCAGCAGGCTGCAGCTGAGCGGAGAGAGAGGAGCGCGCATGAAAACGGGGTCTTGAAGAGTCATTCCCATCACTCTCCGCCGGCCAGTCAGACCGCAGACACATCACAGGGTAAGTGAATGTTGCACGACAGAGGAAACATAAGGACTGATAAAAACAATACAAAACAAAACAAACAAAAAAAACCTCAAGCACCTGAGGACCGTGGCAACAGGAGAGCGTGACTGACTTCCCATGGAGGAGTGCGCAGAGAAGCTGAGCTCCTTCTCCACCACTTGGTACCAAGATACAAGTTGGATGTATGCCGAAGAGATGTGGATTTTTGCGGGGCGGAGTGGTTTTCATTAATGTGACTATAACGGAGTTGATTTTGGACTCTTCTCAAGACGACCCAAGACGATGCTGCGGGTCCTGAGCTGTCCACATCCACAGATAGGAGCGCGCGCTGCCTAAAGATTTTAAAAAATAAGAAAATAAACTGCGCATCTGTTCCAAAGACGCCAGGACAGGGATTGCACTGCCAGAGATACGCTAGGTGGGTGGTCAAAAATAACTCTTGAATGTTTTTGAAAGCTGAGCGGTCGTTTTGCTGTGTCCACACAAATGGGCATGCGAACTAAACCAAAAGAAAAAAAAAACGACCTCGCGTCTGGATTACAGCCACATGTCAGCATAAAAACAGGGACGTGTTTTACTACATGTTATGAAGTACATGAATTGGACATTTGATATCATTCTGATATAAGAATGGTCTGTTGGGACTTTTAGATGCTGTTTTCAGCCGATTTTTTGTTGGCTCGCCACTCAGGTGGAAATGTTGACTGGAGACTAACATATATAACAGGAAGCTGCATTCAGAGAAATTAAAAAATTTAAAAATAAAACACCTTGTGGCAGGGGTAGATCAGCTTCGATGTAGGCATCAATATAATCACACGGACACGCCTAGAGGATCATTAAACAAATCAGATAAACGCAGCGCGAAAACCGTCAATACGAGTTATTGATGAGGTGGTATATAAGGCTAATGATTGGCCAAGCCTCTATTTACTCAACAGCTGGGCAACAATATGGTGTGAAACTTTCGCCTGACAGCCAAAGCATCCAGAGAGAAGACAAACAGGACGAAGGACTTTTATTTTTGATTTAATTTCATGACTACAGTGCTGATTGGAAAAATAACTGCAAACAACAGCTGGAATATTCCTCCTCCTTTTCAAATTAGAATGTCTGCCGCCTGTGCTGCTGTTGCAGGAATTTATGAACCAGGCATTTTTAGGGGGAACATTTCCAAAGAAATCTTGTTGAAATATTTATAGCAGTTCTTGTGCGAGGATGGTGGTTGTGACACGGAGCCTATGGATGACCCAGTCTGTGGGAGAGCTGGTGCCGAGACAGTTGACCTCTCCACCAGCTTCACCATCCGTCTAAAACTCCTCCCCAGAGAGGCACAGCTGCTGCAGGCTGGGGATGTGATGGGGTGACTGTTGACACCCCCCTCACCCACCCCCATCTCACTTTATTAGCAGTGCAATATAAACAATGGATCAGAATTTCTCCACGGTTCGAGATGGAAAGCAGCTGCTAGCAGAGAAAGACTCTTCCAAACGCGTGCTGACAGGATGCTTCCTCTCCCTCCTCATCTTCACCACGCTGCTAGGCAACACACTTGTGTGCGCCGCCGTCACCAAGTTCCGACATCTGAGGTCGAAGGTCACCAACTTCTTTGTCATCTCGCTTGCCATCTCTGACCTCCTGGTGGCTATCTTGGTAATGCCGTGGAAGGCGGCCACTGAGATTGTGGGGTTTTGGCCATTTGGCGCGTTCTGCAACGTTTGGGTGGCGTTTGACATCATGTGCTCCACCGCCTCCATCTTGAACCTGTGTGTGATTAGTGTAGACCGTTACTGGGCCATCTCGAGCCCGTTCCGCTATGAACGCAAGATGACCCCAAAAGTGGCATGTCTGATGATCAGTGTGGCGTGGACCCTGTCAGTTCTAATCTCCTTCATTCCTGTTCAGCTTAACTGGCACAAAGCTCAGACTACCAGCTACGCAGAGCTAAATGGAACATACCCCGGTGATCTGCCCCCTGACAACTGCGACTCCAGCCTTAACAGGACCTATGCCATCTCCTCTTCCCTTATCAGCTTCTACATCCCCGTGGCTATTATGATCGTCACCTACACCCGGATCTATCGGATCGCCCAGAAACAGATACGAAGAATATCTGCCCTGGAGCGGGCGGCAGAGAGTGCCAAAAACCGTCACAGCAGCATGGGGAATAGTTCCAGCATAGAGAGTGAGAGCTCGTTCAAAATGTCATTCAAACGAGAAACCAAAGTCTTAAAGACGCTCTCAGTCATCATAGGAGTGTTTGTGTGCTGCTGGTTGCCCTTCTTCATCGTTAACTGCATGGTTCCGTTCTGCGAGCCGAACTTGCCGGACGGTGCCACGGACTTCCCCTGCATCAGCTCCACCACTTTCGACGTGTTTGTGTGGTTCGGTTGGGCAAACTCCTCGCTCAACCCCATCATCTATGCCTTCAACGCTGACTTCCGCAAGGCCTTCTCCATCCTCCTGGGCTGCCACCGGCTCTGCCCGGGGAGCAACGCCATCGAGATTGTCAGTATTAACAACAACATGGGCGCCCCTACCTCGAACCCCAACTGTCAGTATCAGCCCAAGAGTCACATCCCGAAGGAGGGCAACCATTCAGCCAGCTATGTGATGCCCCACAGCATCCTGTGTCAGGAAGAGGAGTTACAGAAGAAGGATGGATGCAGAGGGGAGACCGAGGTGGGCATGGCAAACAACGCTCTGGAGAAACTCTCGCCAGCCATCTCTGGGGACAGCGATACTGAGGTCACACTGGAAAAGATCAATCCCATAACACAGAACGGACAGCATAAAACTGTGTCATGTTGAAAAAAAGCAAAGAAGGATACGCCGAGGCACGTATGTACGCACAAGGGGAAACTTATGAAGGAGGGCAGGAAAGTAACAGAAGAGACAGATATCTTCATGAACACGCCTGACAGGGAAACTGTGAGTGGGATATACAGGACCTTAAGACTGTCAACAAAAATCTACATGGAAAACCTACAGAATGTTTTAAAGTAAAGGCACTTTATCCTGGATATAACTATCTGCAAAATACTCTCAGCATTTATTGATGAAATTGACACATTTGATGATAAATGTTGATAATGTGAATATTAAAGCAGAACACTAGCTCTGTGCACATGTATACATTTTTCTTTAAACATATACAAAGATGTATACATCTGCATGTGTATACTGTACAGTACTGACACAATCCCGGAAGGACTTAAACACAGTATATACAGTGGAGGAAGATGTAGTAAACTATTAGCAAAATGTCTTGTAGGTGTAGGTGCTTTGTATGTGTTTCGTGGAGGAGAAAGAAATGTGGGTAAACTGGTTTTTGGTATGGTATAATTAGTTGCTTGTTGCAGTTATTTCTCTTCAGTACATTTCTAATGATGATTTTGTTGCAAGATCAAAACACCTGTAATGCAGTGGTCTTTTTTGAGTTAAAATTGCTCAGACACCAAAGTAAGAATATTCTAATTTAATCTAAAACAGGCAGGGGCAGAAAATAGAGTTCAATACTTTAAGCCAAGTTGTCATATATTTATAAATGTTTTATTTTTATACCCCCTAGCCACGTTATCGTGCAGGTTCTCCTTATAAGTAGAAGTCATAGGGTATTCTTTCGCTTGGATCCTATTCTGATCCATCCTCATGCCCACCTGGGACCAATCAGACTGGCTTACCTGAAATTTCTTCTTTCATATTCTCACTCCCTCTTTTCATTAGCTTTGCCCCCCCTCTCCTTTCCATTTTGCTGCTCCTCTTTCCACAGTCAGCAAAGTCCCTTCCTCCCTTATGCTGCCCTTATTTATCCAATGTTGTCAACCTCTTCCCTGTTCTCCCCTCCCCACTGTTACCTCAGTCAGCATGGTCCTTTACACCTGCATCATGCCTACCTTTTATGTTTTTCTTTTCCTGTCTACCTCCTCCTCACTGTCTCCTTAGGCAGCCCTCCATTTTAGGTCTTTACTCTGCCCACTCAAGGTGATACTTATGATTCTATTTCTGGCAAATGCTGTCAGTCTATGATTAAAAAAGAATGTAAATCTGTAAATGAAAACTCCTGCACTTGGGCAGAGGAGACAGCAACAGCAGCGGAGTTCACTCAGCCGTAATGCAAGTGACACTTGGTGACCTTTTGCAAACTTGCAGATATCTGATTTTGTAAATTGCTCATGCTGGGAGCCATGCTGTGCTGTAGTGGCTATGTGGAGCATGCAGTGTGACAGTCACTCTGTTTGCAGGGGTGGAGTCGAAGACTAACCACTACGATGTGGAATAATTTCAGTGTATCAAACATATTTTTATTGCCACTTGTCTCCAAGTAATTTGATAAATGTAAGTGTTGTAGTTAGTCAGAATAACAACTTTTACAAAAGGTAGTTTTGAGTGAGTTAGTCACATTGATGGAAAGATATTACACCAGAGGATGAGCTATAAAACTACATTTAAAATACTTTTTTTTTTTAACAATGCTTAAACAAGCCTTCTTTTTACATTGGTGTATTTGTGCTTAGCTCCATTTATTGCACTAGCTGCATTAATATTTTATAGTTAGTTTCACATTCAAGGTTTAGCTTGAGTTTAAAGGTCCAGTGTTCAGGATTAAAGGGCATCGGATGGCTGAAAAGGTATATAAAATGGATAAAATTGATTTGATCTTGTAGCTCTTTTAGACTTTCCAAATGTTATCAGACCGGACTGCATGGATCAAACTCCAATAGTGTAACAAATCATTTCCCTGCAGTTTTGATGTACAAAAAATGTATCCACTGATTTAAAGATATCCATTTCACATGTAAGTCTTTGGGAAAAAGTCTTTTTGGTAATGATGTCAAATGCCAAACCCAGAAGTTGTAATTCCACATTTGTCCACTACATAAAATTAGCATTCATGCATGGCACTGTTCCTGGGGGTTTGGTCCTTTTTCATGTAGTCCACCATGTTGTTCTACAGTAGCCCAGAACGGACAACCCAAACATGTGCTTCATAGAAGGCCATTCATGTTTTTGCGTCCACGAACGTTGTTTTTCTGAAGGCTTTGCACACAGCAGAAGTTTCAATTCTCCAACCTCACCACTAGATACCAGCAAATTTTACACACTAGACCTTTTAAGTGAGACTGTGTAACATTCGCTCTGCATTAGCCAGTGTGGCCACATTTGACTACTGTTCTGTGAATGATGATGTTTAAATATAGTGTTGCAATAGTAAATAGAGTCATCAGTGACTGAGTAATATCCATTATACAGCTAAATCAATCTATAGTTTGCTGACATTAGCAGACATCAGCCACTATAAGCTACTCGTCACACCAGACCAAGTAGAGCTTTCAGCAAAACCTTTGAGAGTATTTAATTGAGCAATGGTGCATTTTATTTCTTGTGAATTAAACTTATTCATAAGGGATAAGGGAAATTATTGTATTTCTACTATCACAAGTTACACAGTATTGCTTTAAGTTTGAGTGTTTTGTATTTGTACCTGTTAAAATCAAACAAGGAAAAAGAACATATGAGTATGAATGTATACAGTGGAGAAAAAGCTGTTCTCTAACAGAATTCATAAAAGATGTATGTAGTTCAGTGCTCTGTTTCATAGGCTGAATTAAATCTAATTGTATTTTTTTTTTTTCAGATTTTAAATACATGCGAGTTTCTGCGTGGCACATAATCATCAGACATAAATAGCTCTCTAGTCAAAGCCCCGCTAGTTCTTTGTGGTGTTCAGTGTTGCTGTGGAAAGAATGCTTAACAGCATGCTTTCTGACATCGTATGCTGAGTGTCCACCGAGTGCTGTGTGTGTGTCCATGAAGGCATGATACTGTTGCACATCAGAGAAAGGAAGAGCCGATCCAATAGAAAGCAATTGGTCTTGAATGAAGCATTTGATTTTCCTGCTCTGGAAAATCCAATGCTATCTAGATGGTACCAAAGGGAGGGGGGGCTTTTAGCTCAATATGTGACTTGGCTTATGACACAAAAGCAACTGATTGTCCTCTCTGGCTGCCTGTCCTTGGCTGCTGCTAGCTTCTGCTCCATCGCTTGAAACACGGACATTGGTGAGCTGGAATTTGGATTATTTTACTGTGAATTAATGTAATTTTCCAAATGATTAAATTACATTTCAAGTGCCACAATAAACTAAAACTTCTCCTTTTACTCCTAGTCCCAGGCAATTCTCAACCATATCAGCTCAGTGACGCTCACTTTTCTGTCTTCATCAGTTCCTCCTAATTTACTCCCTAATTATTTCCAAGCACAAGGCCAACTCAAACATGCGATAAAACATAAACTGCACATAATCTGTCAGGATTGGACATGGAGGGGAACTGCCTTAAGGAAGATTTGGTTCCCTCTCTCTCCACCTTCACCCCGACTCTCCACCCTCCCTTTTCTCCATCTCTTTTTCTTTTCCCTTGGCTGCCTCTGTCGACTTGATGAGCGTTCCCGATGTTAACACAGATTGAATTTATTATTAAACAGACAGGGCCTACTGTTTCCCTTCTGTAGTTTGAGTCAAAATGCAGAATCAAAGCCCCACCTGGCCATCTTATGATTATTATTGTGTTATTATTATTATTGCTGTTGCCAAAATTGTTATTTTTGGCTGAATGTGGCTGTACTGTAGCTTATGCTGTGATTTAACCAGTGTTTTATAAGCTGAAATTAGAGTGGTGTTGTGGGGTTGGGGTATTCTTAATGATATAGAGATTAATCTGCCATTTGTTGCGACATCACTGGCATTTACAGGTTTACCAGATGTTTTTTCGTATATGCTGTATGTACACATTTATAGAAACATACCTCCAGCTGTGAGTTGAAATGATCTCTGCTGTATTTTGGCTCCATGTAAAAATCCCATGAGCCCTCACCTTGTCAACTCAGTGAGTCATCTCTCAGATGCCACTGCTTTGATTTTGGAGAAGGGCGATTTCAGGCAACAGTCCCACGAGCGAAATGTTTTGTTTGATCCGGAGCATTTTCTCCAGGCTGCCCTACATGTTGCTTTGGGGGAAGCTACGGTGACAGTACACGGTCTCTCAATCAGTGTAGCTAAATGACGTATGACAACTTAAGTAAATCTGACAGTGCAGAAACCCTCCTCTTCCTCTGATGGCGAGTGAAGGGACACAGCAGATGTAGGGCCGAACTGCACTCCAAGGCCTGGGGAATGTGGTGGCGATGTTTCATCTTACTTAAACTGTCTAGGATAACGACGGAGTCCCTACCTCGACATCAATTCAGTGACGTAGCTTCATGTTCAAAATTAAATTGCAGTATTTAGGGTTGGGGAGTGCAGGGATAGAGTATTGTACAATGATGTTCAAAATGTAGTTGTGATGAACACAAGTGCTTTTTATCTTCAAAAACCCTTAATGTGTGTAGCAAATTTACATGCTGTATGTTTTCTCCAGTGTGGGATTATAATTTACAGTAAGATGCAGCAGTCACTGACTATTTATATATTTATTTATTTACATGTTTCTCGTGTTCATTCATGAACGTGATGTCAAAGATTATAACCCTCAGAATAATTACAGTATTTAGTTTACAGTTTGTACAAAAAAAATGTGCCCTTCTTGTAAAATAAACATGTATGTATTTCTTTTTTTCATCTGTGCTCACTGACTTTTTTTTGGGGGGGTGGGTAGTGGTGTTGTGCCTTTGACACTGAGTGGCTATTGGAAGATCATGTCGCTGCAGAGGATCGATGGAGATTGATTCTGAACGGTGACGCATATTTTTTTCCAGCTCCCTGAGCGCCGTGTCCTCGCTGTGTTCCTGCCTTCGCCCTGCATTTACATAACCTGACAGCCACTTGACAGTTGACACGTCCCCTTGCTCTGCTCTCTCACCGGCCTCGTTTGTTAACTTAAATGTAAGCACAAAGACATGTGGACTCTAAGGCACCACAATAACATTTTAAGATCTAAAACCCACTTAAAATAAAGGAAAAGATACACATTATTTTAATCATATTATTTTTTGTTACAAACACATTTTTGTTTGATACAAAAATGTCCTAAACAATCCATCTAATTTTCCTAATCAGTGTGAACAACTTTTGACTTCACTCATCTAAGTGTCTGAATTGGATTCAGCCTGCAGCTGTGAGATCTCCATCTTTTTATTTAGCCTCTATAGTGACTGGAATGATCAATAATCTCTTTCAGTCCACTTGGTTGGAGCTTGTTTCATCAGCTTATTACCTGAAGGCAAAAAATAAAAAATATGAATCAGTCTGACAATTCAGAAAGACTTGTGAAAGGTTGTGAAAACTCACAACCTCTAATCATAGAGTTATACTTCAAAGCATTGCTTTTCATATCCCTGGTGAATTAAGTAAGGTAAGAATCCAGGTTTGAGCAGCTTACTCTGGTGCTTTATCTCATTTCACTTGTGTGTGTATTTTTGATATTCTTGGCGGTGTGATTCGATAAAGTTGGGAGAAAAATTACAAAACTGCAGCTTCAACTTCAATGAATGACATTTGGTATGTTTGTACAAGCAAAATGGGGCGGTGATTTAGACAGGCTCTCAAACTGAAGCAGTCAAATCTTTGCACAGCTGCCCCTGAACACAACACAGCCCTGGTGGCATTTGTTTAGAAATTTCATGATTCAGACTTAGATGCATTGCACTTGTCTCCTATATAGTTCTCCCTTCAGTAAACTTTGGGAGTGTACCAAATGTATTTTTGTGTGTTAATTGGGAGTGCATTCTCAATCAATGCAAGTTAAGAAATGTTGAAATACAGTAAAAAAAAAAAAGAAAGACAGGTTATGACCCTGAAAATTCAAACAACTTTTGATTGTAGGGGAAAAACAGAGAACAGTTGATATTTAAAAGATGATCATTATCCCCCTGATGTTTCTTACAGGGCTCAAACACAAACCTATGGGGCCAAACATTTTACCTTTAAACACCAACCTGTATATGTGAAGATAAACAAGAAACAACAAAACCTGATAAAAAGTTTGCAATTTAAGTTGAATACACATTTAGAGACATACCCAACTGTCTCATTAGCTTAGTGTTAGAAAGTGGGGTTTATTTATTTGTTTCAAGGCCTTATCAGTTTCCCAGGGTAGTAGCCTGTGTGCATGAGAGATAAAGCTCTTCCTGAGCTTATGATACTTATAAATAATGGGAAACACAATTAACCCAGATTTAAGAACAATCACATAGAAACCACAATAAAAAAGTCCACCTTTAAATCCTATACTGGCACAGCCCTGTGTATTGATATTTAACCTATCCTGATCCAGCCTGAGAGACAGAGAGGCAGGAGTGGGGTCACAGTGGAAATACAGTCAAGGTTAATGATAGACTGCAGGCAGCAAAATGCAACATAGTGTTGTTGCTCTGTGTGTGTGTGTGTGTGTGTGTGTGTGTGTGTGTGTGAGAGAGAGAGAGAGAGAGAGAGAGTGCATGCATGGACACACGCCGCTGTGATGAGCTTATGTAACTCGCACTCATCCGACTCCTTTCCACATTCCCAACTTAACAGAGGCAGCAGGCAGCATCCTTTCCAAAATTCAGAGCTCTCCACATTTACTTGCTGATAAATTTGACAGAGATGGAGCTAATGACTTGGGTCAAAACTGAGATGATTATTTACAGAATAGGAGGGAAGTTTTAGTATAGTCCAGCATGCTTACAGAGCCTAGCAATTGATAGGGTGTAAATATTTGATAACTTGTGTAGAAAAAATAATATTTCTGATCCTTAAGTTGCAAAATTAAACGCCTCAAATGAATGCAGTCAAGTTACTTTGTTAGTGCGAGCTGAAGTCACAGGCTGTTGTTGCTTAAACATCACTTTTAGGATGGTGCATGAGAGTGTTAGAGCTATACCTAACATGCCCTTATAATTTCCTCTTTTTGAGTCTCTTGAATGCATCACTTGAACTGCCATCCTCTTATTAAAGGCAGGTGTGGTAAATTAGTCAAGCAGGGAAGACGACAACAGTGTACAGTCTTCACCCGCCATGTGTTTGGTTAAATCTTAGTTGTAATGTTTGACAAATTTGTTTATCGCTCCATTGATTTGAACTTTGTTTTCAGCTTTTTTATTTTCAAACAAATCCATTTAGCCTCACCCCGCAACTCTCCTCATGTCCTGCAAATCAATATAGATACCCGAAGCATCCTGGATCATCAAACAAAAACAGTAAGTACAAACAAATACAGCGAGTTGGTCATATCTATCATGGCGTCTGTGGGCAGCTATTTCAAGCTTGTTTAGAAACCACAATAGAGAGCATCAGCAGCAGGCCAAAGCCAAATGCAAACATAAGATAAAACTTTATTAATCCAAAACCAGGGAAATTCACACAGTACAGCAGCTCCAGAGACAAAAGCAAAGGAAAAAAGTGACTAAATGATACATAAAAATGAAACATGATAAAAACAATAACAAAAAAATACAAGTGAGATATAATATAAAAAATAGAATATTATAATAAAGGCCATTAACACCTTTTACCTACTTTATGTCCATTATGTATGACTGCACAGGACTGTAGTACAAACGTGTGGCATTGAAATAAAAAAAAAAAAAAATCTTATTCTACTTCATTGCTATTTGCTGCACTGCTTTGACTGTATACATGCTGCTGCATGCAGTCAACATTCAGGTCAAGGATGATCAGTGGGCTGTTTGATACAGTTTGATGTGGGATTTATATATGTGGAGATTCTTTAGGTTTTTGCTACTCAAAACGGATTAAATAATTCATCCGTGATACCTGCTTGGCTCTACTGGTATCTGTGTATTTGCTATAATTAGCTCAAACAAGGGAAAACTTACATACTTTATGTTGGTGGAGCAACTGTAATCCACAGAACTGACTGCCGTATTTACTTCACATAGTTCCCAGATGATGAGCTGCTTTTCCTCTGTAATTCCTCAGAGACCTCTCTGGTCTTAAACTGGTGCTCTTGATTGTACTGAATTCCATTTTTATAACAGCCTTGTCTTCCACCCCTTGCCCATGGGACCTGGGTTTGATTTTATTCATCTCATTGCATCTTTTTATTTAATTCAATGTAGAGAAGCATCCATGTAAAGGAACATGTCCTTGAGCAGCATCTTTACCTCTGTATCTGCCAGCAAATTCTCAGAGGCCTTTTTGACAGCTACTTCTAACATTACTCAAGTGCCTCTGCTCAACATGGAGGGGTGGAGCTTTTGATCACTCTGCTTGACTCTTCTGCTCCCTTGAGAAACAGAAAAATGGAATAAATGTTAGAAACAGAGCCCTGCTATGGATAGTACACACCATTACAATGCTTTAAAAGTTGAAATATCATAAAGTCTTGAAGATTTGAGGGGCTTTATTTTAAGGAACCACCATAAAGCTTGTTTTTAATATTAGTGATTCATGCATGAGCACCAAAGCTGGGAACAAAATACTCTCTCCCTCTGACAGGACACTATTTGTCACCGTTAGCAGCTTGGCTGTGATGTGCCTTCATCTGTCTGCTGTATATTATTCTGCTGAGTTTTGTATAAGCTGTTGAAATCACACGCTGCAAGCATTTAACCGACAAAAACCAGTCTTGTCACAGTTTTGTTGTTGTTGTTGTTGTCGTCGTTGTTGTCCACATCATGAGATATGAACATATTGTTGGTTACAGTAATTTGACCTTTTATTACCATCATTGAATCAGTTTGTATTTGTGGCTAGTGGACATTTGTGCCAAAGTTGAGGACGTTTCCCTAATGTCTTATGGAGATATTTTGTTCACAAGGATGGGACGAATGGATGGACAACCTGAAAAAATTCCATTAGTTGTTCTTGAGACATCGCATTCACAACAATGATACAGTAAAGGTCACAATGATCTTAATTTTGACCTTCAACCACATTCTAATCAGTTCATCCTTCCTTTGAGTCCAAAGTGGATGTTTGTGACAAATTTGAAGAAATTACCTAAAGCTGTTCCTGAGTTATTGTGTTCATGAGAAATGGACGGATTTGAGGTCACAGTGACCTTGACTTTGACTACTAAAACTCTATCACTTCATCCTTGAGTTCAAAAGGACGTTTGTGCTAAATTAGAGGAAACTTCGTCCATATGTTCTTAAAATATTGTGTTCACAATGATGGGATGAATGGAAGGACAACACGAAAACATAATGCCCCTGTACATGGGTGGCGCTGTCGCAGAGGCATTAAAAAACAGATAACATCACAATGTCTATCATTCATTTTGTTCAATTAGCAGCTTAAAAAAACCTAAACACTGAAGGTAACCAAACAAGTATGTCTGTAATACTATCAATACTCATGAACTCTAACACTTATACACCCACTCAGCTCCATGAAGTTGAAGGAATTTTATATAATTCTTGTTCCAAGAGTTTCAGATGAAAACTTTGAAAAATATGTCAATGCCATCACATTTTTGCTAAATTACATTTTATGGCTTCCCACCGATGTTAAAAGCCTTAGTACTAACTCAACCTCACTCTTGTACCCTCTCCTCATCTCTCCTTTCAAACCCTTTTCGTCCTTCTCCCCCCCTCCTATCTTTCCCCTCTGCTCTCCACCGGCAGTGGATGACTCACACTCCCTGTGGTGTGAAGTGCTTTATCTCATCAAGAAATGGACCAAGCTGGGTATTTTTATTATCTCAATGAGACTACTTCACTCAAATTGAAAAAGACTGAGTAGTTCTTCAAAAGAAAGTCAGCAGACAAAATAAAATGCCTATTCATGTCATGAAAGGTGAAAGTTGTTTCTGTTTGCATTTTAGAGGTGTAACAGATGACCCGACAGAATGTTAAGTAAAGAGACTTCCAGTAATCACCATATAAAGTGCTGAAAGCAGAAAAATGAATCTTAAATCCAAATCTTAATCTTAAAAAGTTTAATGGTTTGAGTGGCAGTTGCCCAGTAGCTTTAGCTTTTCAACTTATCTGAACTGTAAAAAGATATTGAGTGAAAACAAAGTCTCTCAAGCCTCCAGGTCTTCGAAAACTGAGGGCAGAACAAAACACTCTGTCTGTAAACTCAGGCTTTAAGGAGAAAAGTTTTGCTCCATCTTATGTTTTATTCATAGAAACAGTGCTGCCTTACTCTGTCACGTCTAAGGTGTACCCTCGCTCTAAACCTGGTGTGCATGGTGAGCCCAGGTTTCTTTCCGTTCCTCATTATACCGCCGTAATGCTAATATGGTCTTTCAAGTCACACCAGCTCATGATTTGTCCTATTCCTTCCTTCCAATCTTTGTTTTGGTGGAATAGTCACTGAAAAATAATATTTGATCTCAGTTTTTCCAATGTGTGTAAGCGGGAGTGTGTGTGTTTTCCCTTTTTATATATTGGTTTATTTACTATACTACATAGCTATAAAACTTTACCTAATTTGAAAAAATAAGTCTTAAATATAAAGTTTTTAAGGGTAAAATTTTACTTGCAAACAGGTTTTACTGCACTGGTAAATCCAGTGACTTACAAGACAAGGTTGCAGCCTGTCAGTGAGCCATAAAGTCATTTCAAATGTATAACAACCACCAACAAATACATAAAGCATTAAATGAAATACTGAAATAATGAAGCCACAGATATTAACAGAAACTGAAAACTTGCTTAACCTTTTGAAACCTGAGCAAATTGGCTTGATTTCTTTCAAAAACATGGGAAGAAGGCCAGCAACAAAAGCAGAATTTACCCCAAAAATTAACAAGAAATTAGTTAAACATACAAGAAAATTATTAATAGGCAACTGTTTTCTAATAAGTTTACCATATCATCCTCAAAGTTGATGATATTTCATTGTTGTATGATATTTGGAGAATGTGAACTGAAGGCATCGTCTCCACTCCTCACAGGAAGGATATTACTGTAAAAGTTTGCTGAAGTTCAACACTGAAAGTGAATTAAGTTAATTACCGTCATTCTAACCTTCCTGCGCCCATTCGTCTAATCATTGCATGCGCTCTGATCTTCTATTGCATATTCATAAACTGGGACTTTTCTCATTCGCTGTGTCGTCTTGCAGGCACCCACCGCCACCCACATTTCACCCTCCACCTTATATCCATCTGTGGGAAGGGCTTTTCCAATTGAATTAAAGATGAAGACAGTCTCACTCTAATGTGACTCGATGTATATATATAGAATTCAAAACTGTCTCTCCAAAGGTACAGCTAATGGCTGTCATGAACATAAACTTTCAAGGGATCTGGAAGTTCCTATGAACATGGGAACGTCCAGCATGTTCTCATCCCAACTCGTTATATGTTTCTGCTTTGCAGTGGACTTCAGTGTCCAAATAATACAGTCTACGTATCCTTCTGCATTCTTTATACGTTACTTTTAATAATTTATTTTTTGGTTGAAATCCCATTTCCTTTAAGTTTATGCAATTAATACAGAATGTTAATTTCAAGTTAAGTTCTCCTTCTTCTTAAAGACTTTTTTGGTGTTATGTCTCCAGTCTTAGTCATGTGCCGGTCTTTAGAAATGGCACAAAACCTGCGCTTATATAGTTATTAGTGGGTGTTCCCTTTGCTAATAGGTGACCTAGTGGGGTTCATCATTAAGCACACCTGGGTAAAAGCAGATTAGGATGGTTAAGAACGTTTGGTGCATCTGGAGTTGACTTCTCTTATATTTTGTCTTACCACAAAATTAAGAGAAAATATAAGGGAAATTTAAGAGTGTTGCTGCACAAGGCCCATTGTGTCTCTCTGTTCCTTTTTTTCAGCCACTTACTTCTATACCTTGCCTGTCTACCAGATGCCCTCAGACATTTCTCCTTTCATTTCAGATCCTGCCACTCTCATCTGTTCTGCAATCAACTCATTATCCTCACCTGTGCCTCCCTGTCCATCTCCCCAGCTGCACCTTGTTTCTTCATCAGCCCTGCAGTACTTAAAACACTTAGTTTGCTTAATTTGCTACATGCTGCATGCATTTGCTTTCTAATATCTGTTATCTGGAGAAAAAAAAGGTGTTTCTGAACCTCTGTCTCATCTTTTGGGTTTAGAATACATCGCCTGCCCCTTTGGACTTGTGTATTTTTTGAAACTTCCACCATTAAATCTCTGTTTGTCTGCATTTGTGCCATTTCCATGTTGGCTGTATTCATCAGCTGTGACACGTAAAGTATCACCTTGGCTTAGTAGGTCAGGCTTGGCTATGTAACAATAGATCATGATGGTGTGATATACCTGCGTGTGTGTATTGTATGTATCTGTGTACTGTTATCAGTAGTGAGAGAGTGTATCAGTGACTCTGTGCAGCCGCTGCCATTTATCTGCACCTGTCTCCTCTTTCCTTCCTTTAATGTTATGATTTATGTCCCAACCCCCAAGGTGTAGCCGCTATGCCCCACTTTAGACTACACAAAGATGTTAGATAGAATGAAATAATAAGTCATAGCATTCATTACTCCTTTTAATAAATTGCTTCACTGACCAGGCTGTCCCCTGCACAACATCTTATACATTATTACTTGCAAACATTATTTCTCCTTGAGATTACAGGGTATAGTCAGCCAAAAATATATGATGTTTCACTCAGCTCTGTAATGAATCATTCAGACTGTCCATTGCCTTTAATCTCCAGTTCATGTGTGTTAAAAGCCTTTATGTAACTATATATGTCTACAGACTAGACATGAGTTTCAACATGACCCATTCCCATTGCCTGATAAAAGGTCTGTTCAGTTTAATTCATTTTAGTTTATTCACACTTGGGCAGAGGCGTAAGTAACACCAGCAGGTTCTTAACAAGTTATTTTTTAGATACATCTCTGTAGTTATCAGTGGCCATGAGTCTCCAGTTTATCTGATGCATTTCCTATAATTTTATGCACTGCTAGTGTAGCAGGCGTCTTCATTATCAACTGGATCTTTCTAATGCATGGAGATCTAATACTAATTTACCCTGAGTTTTAAATTAATTCTCCAAACCCCATGTCCTCCGCATAACCAAAATAAGCTCTGTGGTGTTGCAACATCATTACTGATACCCATTATAACACATTTTTAGATGTAGCCTTAATGGTTTTCTAAAATAACTGCTGACATGGGCTCCTCTTAAATGTAAATTTGAAATCAGCCTCTTTTAAAGCTATGTTTGAGGTGCTGTATATTAATATGTGATAGTCAGTATATTTTTGCCTCCCAAGTATGTTTCCCCCAGAGGGAAACTGGACTCTCCTCCTTGGTCATTAAACCCTTAAACTGCCAGCTGCTTTTAGAAAGTTGTAGAGGATGAGTGGAGCAATATTTGCATCCGTTTTTACAATGTAAGGCTAGAAACTGGAAACAACACTATAGATATAAGACTAATAACTCCTCAACTGACATGAACATCACACAGGAAACATGGATGAAATTCCTGTTCCCCTTAGCTTGTTCTTGTTTACGCCTTTAGGCAAGGTCACCAAGCTCTTCTACCTGCCTTGAATTTTTCAACATATTCCTATCATGGTTTTCATCAGTAAATCCAAAGAAAATTGCATTTTTATGGTAGACTTCAAATCCCTCTCTCTCAGTGTTGAACTTATCACCAGTGCTTGCTTACCTTGCATGATGTGCGACCTGCATTTGATTAAATCGGTGTAAGAAAGTGAAGGGTTTTTTTTCTCATTATAAGTTTGCTATTTACAGCAGCCACCCACAGAAAAGGACAGCATACTGTTGGTTGAGTGCAGGAAAGGCAGAAATGTTGAGAAATAAAGCTGATGGGTGGAAAAAGATGAACTCAGAACTGTAACCTCTTAAAAGACACCAGGCCAAGTGACTGGTCTAATCATGTTGAGTAATATCAAGATCAAACAAGTGGGACTTTTTAAAAATATTAATGTTACTTGACTAACTGCTGATCCACGGGGTCAACTAGCCAACAGGGAAAGACTCCTGCTGTTCCAGATGGCCAGTCTAGCCCTGCTGACGGGCTAATTGTATTTTGATATGCCCCTCATTTATGACTAATTGGTGGCTAATTTATGTAATCCATAAAGTTCAGTGAAATGCAAACAAAATCATACATATTTCATTAAAAGTTAAAAAAAGACACCTGTGCAAGTGGTCCAAAACAGGCACTGATTTTGCCAAAGCCCTTCCAGAGTACTCTTTAACAGCCCAGTAGCTTAACAGAAATAGTTTGAAACTGTAACTTAAGGGGAAAAAGAGCTTGTTTTTGCAGCTTGGTATAATGCCTAATTGCATCAATGTGTTGAAAGCAGTGGGTGCTAAAAAAAGCATTTCTGCAGTCTTAATTGGTTTCCCTCCATGAAACACACTGGTTTGCTGTCTTAACAGCATTTTTTTGTTGTTGTGTTGGTTTGACAAATGTTAACATCATTCAAAGGAATACTTTATCCCACATCCCAAACGACCATTTGTATAATAATTACACACACTGTTACATTGAATTTGTGAAGGAATTGTTTTTCTTGCATGCCTCCAGTGAACGAATACTCACAAACTGAGAAAATTCTTGATTAATTGCTACCACAGGCAGCTTTTTAACAACAGCAAATCTATATCAAAACATCTGCTCGCAAACTCGCACCCAACTACTGCAGCGTAAGCCCAAGTCCCATTTCTCCAGTTGTCTCTTTAGGAACTGAATGTAAAGTGAAACTTATCTATGCTCTCTTCAAAGCAAGACACCACGGCAATAAACAGTAATTTTACAGCTGCTGGTGTATCTCAGTCAGTTAGCCTTTATGTCTGATTGTTTTACTTTGGTGGTTTAAAGAGTTAGTTTGGATTAACCAAAGTCACACAATAACATAAACAAACTGATTGAGTCAGTCGTAGAACAGCAGCTTGTAGATGTAAAATTACTGTTTTTGTCAATGGAGTCTGGCTTTGAAGAGAGAATCGATGAGTTTCACTTTCAGTTCAGTTCCCATTTTGAAAGGGGTGTCTGTTTGGAGAGTACTGAGCATAGGACTGGACAAATGAGACTTTGATTAACTGCACAAGTTATGAGAGTTTCTAAACAGATGTTTTGATTTAGTTTACTGTTGTTTAAATGGTCACCTCAGACTTCAGTTTTCTAATTGAGAATTTTCTTGGTTTATTGCATTCTTCATTGACTGAAGGCATGCAAGAAATAGGCTGCAAAGTTCACTGTAACGTGGGGTGAGTATTTGATAAACAAATGGTCATTTTGGGGATGAAGCATTCCTTTAAAAATTTGTCAGAGACAGTAAAGACCAAACTTAATTGCTGTGGCAGGAAAATTTTGTCATTTCAAGTAAACTTCACAAACATCTATTAATGTCATTTTCCTTTAATGAAACCCTACAGCGCCACAATTAAACAAAATATGGCTTATGTTCAATGGCACTGCTACTGAAGTTTTTGCTCTTTGAAATGCAGGCTGTTTCACTTCTATCTTATATCAAAACATTTGGAATACTTTTTCCCCTTTCCTGGTCCTGGCCGCTCTCACATCTAAGGAGCCTGGCTTTCCATTATTGCTTGCCCTTGATTGGAAATAGTGATGGCTAGTGCAGTGGCTGCAATAGTAATAAACCTGCTAATGTTTTGAACATCCATCACCACGCTCCTTGGAATGTTGTCGCAAGAGGAGAAGTTGCATAGCAACCCGAGAGAAGTCGCATAACATCATTCAGTGGGAATGCAGTCATCTCGCAATTGTGTTTAATAGACACTTTGAAAATATTACTAAAGTTTTAATTGAAAGCTGTCTAATTATTCAGACAGGCTTCCTCATTGTATAAATATTGTGGCCTTGTGATATCATATCTCAGAACTTGCGTTTACCTCTATTGTGAAAGACAAAAACCAACAGAGAGTGCCTTTTGGTCCACATGCATGGATGTGAATATGGGCACTTACTGCACACTGCTTCACACCATGATGAACATGACTCTTACATTAATTATTGAAGATACTTGAAGGGCCTTTGCTCCCTGTAACACACACTTGACCTTTTCTTTCTTCTTTGAGGTATGACCAAACAATAGTGCTTTGAAAGATTTTTCACAGGTCTAACAGGTCTGTGCATGTGGAGGGTACTTTGTTCATTTGCTGTTGCGGTATTCAGATAATGTATTTGTTGATAATCATTGTGAAATTTTGCTTTCAAAGGATGTTTTTGATTTAGGTTTTTATTAAATCCATGTTCTTTTCCCACCACAACCTTGCTTGTGCAAATACCATTTATACTATTTTTATGCCTGGTCTCCAGTGGTGAACAAGTTTCCACGTAAAACTAAAAGCCTCAGTAAAACTGAGCTGTGGCCACACAAAAACAACTTAACAGAGGATTTTGTGTTGTACTCATGCACAGACAAGAACGCTGTTCATATTGCTGCCAGAGAGCCTTTGTTGATGTTTGTGGATGATTTATTATCTCAGAGACATATTGTCTCTGCAAAGGGGATGGCCTACCTTTGCAAGCTTCCAGAGTCTTGTAAGGCTAATGTGAACTCCCAAAGCTGTGCATTCACATTTGCCCTGCCATTGCATATTGGGTACTTTATGAACTCATTACTTTTGTGGATATAGTTAGAGCTATCTTAATGAACAAAATCAGCTCCAATTGCAACTCAATGATGTGGTAATGATAGACTTAATTTATTTACAGATCCGAATCAGACTCAATGTTATCAGACATAATGCATTACAAGAATTTAAATTTCCTTTACTTATTGGGTTTGGCAAGCTGATAACCCCAGCTTTGTGTGACCACTTATCCCTGATCGCCATCTTTTGTTTTGTTGTGCAAAACCAGGGACTCCCAGTCAGCATTAGGTAAATGACAATGTACAAGTACAGCTGTGCCTCTTTCACACTGCAGGAACTCACTCTGTCTCCTAAGTTATCTTAAAAACATTAATGCTTTCCAGATGGTTATTCAGCTCAAAATGCATTTCTTCCTTTTCAGTGTCATTATAAACAAACAGAAAATAGCACGCACAAACACAGAATGCAACAAATCACTATCACCAGGCAAAACCATTTGTATTTGACAATTCTGGAAAAACCCTGGACATGTTTTTTAATGTCCAATACCAATGCGTTTAAAATTCCCCTCCAGGCATATGAGTATAGCAAATTAACTCAGGTTAGGGTAAAGTTAGAGTTAGGCAACTAAAACACTTATTATCCATTTGAGATTAGGGGTAGACTATGTTTACAGTTATCAAAACTTGCAAATGGCAAAAGCAGATTTGTGACACAATGCAAACTCTTCAGCCAGTATTCAGCCAGCAGTCATACACACTACACAGCACACACACCCACATCCTTAATTTTGGCCCTTGCCACATAAAGGGTGCACTACTTTCTAAATTGCCACTGGGCATTGGCACTGGATGACAGCTGTGAGGTGCAAAATCATCCAACAGAGAATTTGAAGGTATGTCATGCCATGTGGGAAGTAAATATGCAAATCCTAGTATAGCAATAACATGCCCTACTCCCTATGATTGGCTAGTGCTTATTGCGTTCTTTGGTTGGTTTGGTTGAATTTAGGCAAGAGGAGTGGGATTGATTAGGGTTAGGGTAAGAAAGTCAAGGTAACCCAATCAGTGGCAGAGTAAGGCAAAGCAGGCCATTTCTTCACTATCCCAGGAAACACAAATTAGCCTGTTGGAAAGGGGTGCCTTCTTGTGAAGTACGTACTGTTTAGTGTATGCATTCAGTCCAAAAACAAGAAAGTATACAAAATTTGGGTGTGTGAGAAGAGGTAGGGGATCAAGTCAAATCATTCTGCATTGTTTATCCTGATTAGTTTCTCAAAATAATATTGCCTGATCACTTTAGCTTGCAAGGCAAACGCACATTCCACAAAAAATGCAGCCCCTGTCCAAAAATTTGACACTACATGACATCAACTTAACATTCTTCAAGTTAGCATAAATCCTAGAATATCTGGCTGAAAATAGCTATGATGTATAATATTGATATTCACAATTTGATCTGATATGATACGAGTACTCTAATGCCACAAATAGTTATATTTTTGTCTTTCAGTATATATTGTATAGTGACATTTTTACATGTTATGTTTCAGGCTATTTCCAATTGTGGTTTCCATCCTAGCTGATGTTAACCCACTTACTCGGCTTCATCTTTCCAATAGACCTTATGAATCCCAACATACAATGTAGCCGCCCAAGCCTTTGTTGATTTGTAGCCTAGTCATTCAAGTGAGCCCATACATCAACCCTATTCTGGGATTTCCTTCCCAGCTCAAGTGCCGGCTGTACTGATATTGACAGCGCAGATGGATGGCTCAATAGAGGTCAATACGCACAAAGAAAGGCAATCATTACAAAGAAACAGAGGATTCCCTATGTGGTGTAGGACACTGATTCTGTGGACAGATGTTTGGGTTAATGGAGTCAATATAATTTTTCTTGGTAAGTGATGTCTTTATAACATGTAATTAGGGTAAGCAGTTTACATGTAACATAATACATAATACATGTGAAATTTAGATGAATCTATCAACAGATGAGGCTTAACTCTAAGAATTGTAATTTAGAAATAGAAAACTGGCCAGATGAAGTGTCTCAGATGATAAAGATGTGCTGGCCAAGAACCTCGTCAGGACGTTCTCTCCTGTGCCTTCACCATATCTTTCTCAATAAAGAAAGAAATAATTCGTGATGAGTGCAGACTGCCAATTTTCCACAAAGGAAAAAAAAAACATTGAAGAGTGAGTTGGGAATGTTAATCAGAGCAAAACACGACTCTTAAAAAGGGCACAAAAGCCCACAAGGACATATGCAAATGACTAAGACCATGTTTGTCCATCCGTCATCTGTCTGGCTCTTCTGTTTCATCTCTTTAATGTTTATGTGAGTGTGTTTGCATGTATGTGGGTTTGAAAGACTGATTTGACATGCAGACGTGGTCGAGGAGTGGCCACAGTCATCAGGGAGATGTGAATCACTCATCAGCTGCCCGCTACAGAGAGAAAAAAAGGAGAAAGGAGTGGGGTACTGGAAGACGAAGAAAGGGAGGCAATTCAAGGGAAGAAGAATACAAGGGATTGGAGGAATAAAGAAAATAGGAACATAGATACATAGCGAAACATACTGATTAAAATCAGAAAAACAAGGTTGAGAGGATGCATGAAAGGAAGAGAAAATTAATAACAGAAACAGAAAAAACAACAACAAAAAAAAACAATTAATGGCCTTTTTTTTTATTCATTGTCATTTTTATTTCGTTTGCTGAGTTTCAAACCAAGAGAAATACTGACTTTTTGACTGCCCCACAATGTCTCTCCCTCTATCACATGCATGGACACACACTCTGCATTGCCAATTCATGCTGAGACCTCTCCTGCTTTTGCTTTATGCAACAAACCCTGTTGCTTGAGTCAAAAGTTCATCATCTCTTGAGGTCTTGACATACTGCTTCAGAAGGTTAAGACTTACTTATTGGTTGTACAGAGATGATTGGGAATACCTGGCCAGAGACTGTGAAAGCACATCATCACATTTTTGTATTGGAGTGAAAAGATTGACTGAATGGCAAAAAACCCATTACCTTGAGTGCCACAGTGACGGAAATATTAAATGAGCCAAGCTATTTCTTGGTTCAGCAATCACACACACAAGAAACACAGAGAATATATGATGATGTTTCCAATGAGGTTATTTTACTTGACTCTCAATAAAAACTCATTGTGATATTGGCTATAATAATGCCATTTGATGCAGTCTGAGGTACAGACAAATTCGAATGCTTTGCGCCTTAATGGTGTGCTTTATGTACTTTGCACAAAAGCTCAGCCTGCAGTCTTCTCTGCAGTGGATCTTTACTCAGTCTTTATTAGTTAATCTTTCTATTTGATTAACTTTCCTTTGATTTCAAATGAGAGATCATCACCTTTCAACAATCAATGACAAGGTCAAGATACATGAAGGAAAGTGTGAAAGGAACGGTGAAAGAAAGGGAGAACTAAGTGGGAAGAAAGACATGGAGAGGTGGGGTGGCAATATCAGGATGGCAGTAAAGTGAAAAAAGAGATGGCTGGTCACTCAGGTTAGAGCAGCGGTAATCTCCTCCTTTTTTATCATCAGGGTACAGCAACTTTATTCTCAAAGCTGATTCCACTCCCCGCTTCTTAAGACTATAAAACTACCTCACAAAATCTAATACAAAGCAGATTTACTCCTTTAGGAGCTTTACAATGATGCCATCGTTAATTAACTATACATGCTGCATCCCAGAGATGTACTGTAACGATCCATTGGGGGCATTATTAAGTTTTACACCTATGTGCATATACAGAGGTTCCTGAAGTGCTCCGTAGAACACAGCAGCTCATTACTGAATGTGCCTCATAGTTCTAACAAGGTGTCGTGTTGAGACTGAGAGACATCGTTCAATATGTCTGCCTTGTCAACAAGCCCTGGATAATTGTTCTACAACTAGTAGCAGAGTAGATAGTTTTTTCTATTGGTTAGTTTTTCAATTGCTGGAATCAAGCGGGTAGGATATAATGGCAATTTAGTGGACCAGTGTACTTCATTAAATATGCTTTTCAGATGGTGGAACACTTTTGTACATGCCAACTGGGGCATTAGCATCCGATAATTTTCGTAACATGCTGTGATTGGGCAGGGATGGAGGTAAGAATGCAAGCCGGGTTAAAACCTCTCTTTGTTTGTAAGCCCTCTTTATTCTCTTACAGAGTGATATAATCCAGAGAGTAAAAGAAAGAATGCATAAAAAGACAAACAGGGGGCAGATTTAAAGATGCTATGTTTGATGGTTTTAAGATTTATGATTTTTGAAATCACTTAATTTTTAAAAAACATTCTCGTTATTGCCTCGTTAGCCTGTTTTATGTTCATTCTGACTGTGTGAAGCACCTAGTGCTTATATTGTCCTTATTGTAAAGCATGTTGTGCTGCATTTCTTGCATGAGATGTGCTATATATATATGTATATATGAAGTTAATTACTATCATTAAACATGTCAATGTGATAGATGTGACATGCGTCACAGTGGAATGACAGGTTGGAAGAAATGACAACAAATGACAAACAAGGCGTTCAAAGAATCCAAGCTGTACTGACATCATGCCAGCTTGCAACACCTTCTCTATAACCTTTAATAATAATAATAATGATAATAATAATAATAATAAAATTATTATTATCATTATTATTATTATTATTATATAAGCATAAAGTGGGCCAAACTAAATACTTAATTTTTATGCTGAGGCTGTATGTTCATATTTCTTGTACTCTGACAAAATTAAATTTAAAAGGATTTAAAAGGATGTTTAACATTATAATTGACAGCTTTGTGTGTCATTGGTGTGCTCATGATGAATGGCACAGCTCACAGTTGGTTCACACAGGTTTATGGGCGTCAATGACACATTTTGCTACTATGCAGACTCTGACTCCAAGTGATGCCACGAGCGCAGGATGGCAGCAGCCATATGATTTTTTGCACAGTGGGAGGAAATGGAGACACATCCAGTCTATGGATAAGGCAGATGGTTTATTATATTGGCATTATTTATTACAAACCCTTAGCGTGCTGCTGGTTGTTTACAGTTTAAATTTGTATGTTGTTATTGGCACTTAACATGTGCAGTATCTTGTGAATTGTATTTATGTAATGTGCAGGTGTAATATTAAGTTTATTGAGTCATTATTTTATGGAGTTTGTTTCTTATTGAGGAAACCATGCCCAAGGAAACTACCATGTGTTCTCCTCATTGCAAATATAAAACATCCGTTTGGGTATTTTTGTCTCAGGTTATGCCATTGCAGACAGCTTTGCACCCTTCAGTCACTTTATGGATTTCCTGAGCCTGGCCAATTGAGTCTAGATCAAACCCTTAACTGAGCCCCACAGATATTGATCAAACAGTGAAAAAAAATCACAAAGTATCCTGCCATCAATGTAATTTCTTTTCGTCCCTGCTTTATAGAGCTACCAAGCATGGGGATAGAGGAGAGGCTTATTTAAGTGGAAGTGATTAAACCTGATTGATGAGACTGTGAGGAATCGGGTGAAAGCTGTGCTACGCTTGTGGCACTCTTGCTGTTCTTGATTCAATTACCACAGCGCAAAGGATGTGAGAGGAGATAATCAGTAAAGATTTAGCTGAATCACATTTCCTTCCACTGCTGCTTCATCAAAAGAGCCCTCATAGTTTTACTGACACCAGTGCCGGTGGCCCCTATGATGGGAGTTGTATCCAAAAGATAGAAAGTTGGATTTTTAGAATCATAGGTCTCAACAAGCTCAGAGAAATATGTATTAGGATTGGCAGGATGGAAGATTTCCTCATGTAAAGAATATTTTTTAATGTTTATAAAGGTCTGAGAGTCATTGCTAAGTCTCCAATTTAAACATTTTCTCACGGAATTTGCTTGGAACTGTCAAACTAATTGATTATTTTGGCATTTACATAGCTATAACATAAAAAAGAGAATACTGCTTCCAAATTCAAATTTATCCCTATTTATGTTAATTGACTTGTTCACTTACAAGATTAGGAGCTGTGAAGCTAAACAAAAAATGCTGTGTGACACTGTGAAGCTGTCAATCACTGCAATCAACAAGTCTCCCACAGAACTTCACATAATCACCATTTCAAGACTGTTGTACATCCTCTTACACACTAATTGTTAGTGTGACATTGTGCTTCCTTGTAACGATTTCATCATTGAAATACAATTTGTTTTTTTACAAAAGTGTGAAAACGTTTTTCAGTGTTTAAATGTGTGCACCATTCCCTTTTGTCTAGCTCTGTCTCCTCCTGTTTCTAGGCTCTGTGTGTGTGTGTGTCTGTGTGTGCGTGTGTGTGTGTGTGTGTGTGTGTGTGTGTGTGTGTGTGTGTGTGTTTCTGTGTGTTTTTTCCCCCTCAATTTAGACCTGCATTTTTTTCTGTGAAGTCTGAAAATAGAGCTGGTCTGTTATTACTACTGCTAGTCAGTTAGTTATTACTTTTTTTTTTTTAAATATAACATTTATGCTATCAATCTAGAATGCAAAGCTTTCACTACACTGATTGTAGCCCTGACACCTGAATGACTGAATTAAATACAGGTGTGACTGCCTGCAAGTTCTGTGTGATAGTTTTGGTCACAAGACAGAAAGATGGAGCAGAGGCTACATTTGTGGTTCATTGGAGCATGAAATTCATATGGAAAGGAGGGTGGTCATAGCAGTTTTTCCACAACTGGAGTCAATGAAGACAGTTAGGCCAAAGCAGAGTGCAGAAGCTACCTCTACAGCACCTGCTTTGCTCCCTGCTGTGTTGTGTGACATTCACACTTGACAGAGTCTTGTGTACACCCTGTTACCCCAAGGAGTTGAACAACACCTAAGATGAGGTAAGTGCAAAGTTGAAATTATATGTAAATGTGTGTAAGTTTTTTACGTGCAAAAAAATACAATACAAAATTGGTTGCTGCTTGCATACAACCTTAGAGAAGGGTAATTGGTTATTTTATATAAAAATTTTGAATTTCAGGGCCAAGTCAACTCAAGTCAAATGGCCAAGTCCAAGAAAAGTCATTACTGCTCCCTGTTTAAGTCACAGTAAGGTTGGAAATGCCGCTTTAATTTTCAACTTGTAAAATAGCACCACTCCGTCAGTGCTTTCAGTGTAAGAGCACGGCACCTTTCCCGTGTGCATGGAATACTGCAAGCCGGGGTCAGCTAAGAATGCAGCTGGACAGAACTTGTTGCAGTGTTATCATATGCCAGCAGATGGCCGGACGGCACCTGGCACATCTGCCTGATATGCACATAGGTGGCGTCGCTTGACAGCGCAGTGGGACAGAACCTCTCGCATGGACAGTGTCAGGTTTAAACGCTGCCAGCAACAACATAATACAACAAGCGCGATGGGCAGACAGGAGGGGTAGTTTGGATAGTTTGAACAAACTTTGACGCATAAGTCCACGTTTGGCTCACATTTGAATCTGTTTTCTACACCTTACCATGTGCCTCCTTCCCCTAAACGGAACCTTCCATGACTTTGTTGGCTAAATGTAACCATCTGTGCCAGCATGTGCTTTTGTTGACGTCCCGGCATTAGTTGCCATGTGCTTTTGTTGCCTAAAAATAAGCACATGCAGTGTCATCCCACCGTGTGCATTTGCTGACATTAAGGTAGCAGCATCCCTGAACATAAATTTTGGTAAAGAAAACTTCCCACTTTGTAACACAACATCCAGTCCATTTAAACAGTCTACTGAGATGTTTAGTTCTCAAATATCCCTTTTGTTTTCAACACAATTTCCAGAAGAAGAAAAAGATTCATTAGTTGATTTGGGTCAATTTCTTAGTTATTCCCTCTTGTGAGCAGGCATGCAAATTAGTAAGCAAAGTGAGTCCTGTTCTACATGGAAGACTGGGTGGATCAGAGGTTCATTTCAAACATCGACAAACATCTGTGTGCTCCGTATGATGCCTCAGGCTTTTAACTTCCCCCGTCTCTACCTTCCATGCTGATTCTCTGTCTATTCACACACACATACACACACACACACACACACACACACAAATTGTTACAACCTTTCACCACCCTCTGTGTTTACTTGAGGTGTAATGGTATGGACTGCTGTTGAGAAGCATTAAAGTATAATAGCAGTAATAACCTTTCTTATCCCACAGAGGCCCGTGCAGGCAACAGACAGGATCCTCTTTGAAGACAAGGGATAGAGGCTTATAGAAAAAAACTTGCATGCATAAAAAATGACATTTTATAGGCTTACCATTGATGTTAATGCAAATGTATTTTAATCCATGTATTTTTCATGTGGCAATATGTGTTGAGTGCATACCAAGTGTAACCTACTTGGCCATAATATTAACTCGTGAACATAATCAAGCTCTTACCACAGGGGGTCAATGCTCACTGATGCAAATTTAATTCTGTTTATGTTGTGAAGATAATAAGCAGCCACTTAAAAATAACCCATTTTTTTAATTACATGGACACAAATTGGGTTGGATGAAGCAGATTTTACGTGTTTGTTGTGTAAAGTGTCTCACTGATTTGCGAGCAGTACAGTCGCAACCTATTCGCTGTCTCCTTATTGAATAAAATGACTGTCATCTGGTGTGGATATTGGGGGAATTAAAACAGTCTACATACATTTGTGGGTCATTGCACTTCCTTTTAGCTATGAATATCTCCCCACAACAAAAATGCTCACTGAAGAACAGCTGATCTTCAGCTGCTCAAGTGGATCTCACGATCTCATGGGGTGGTGTCTCCATTTTCAGAGTGTGGTTTAATTTAGAAAATAACAAAGCTTTGGTGAGAGTGTCAGAGTCGGGATTGAGATGTTTTAACCTTTTTAAATGGAGGCATGTGATATAAAACAATTTGAAAAGTTGAAAAGGATTTTAAAAAAGTTGAAAAGTTGAAAAGGGTTTTAAAATTCTTTACAGAGAGAAAAAACTTCTTGTCACATTGTTGAAACCTTTTGAAAAAATCAACTGAAATTTCAAAATCCTCACTGATTTTAATTTTAATTTTAATAAATGTAGCTACTGATGCTAATTCAGAAGCTCAACTCTTGTCACTTCTCTGTGGTTTGAAAAGAAGCCAAGATCAGCAAATGCTAGCAAAAGTCTGGTGATTTAATGAATCAGGTAAACAAATAACACATTTCACACAGTAATTGATTACTTTCAGCAACATGTTAGACAAGTTATTAATATCAGTCATAAACTGACTGCATTTAACAACGACAAATGTGAAAACCCATTAGGTGTTCACTCTCTTTGAACTCCTGAAGCCAAATGTCATATCCTCTGGATAAAGATATTAAAGATGATTAGATGTATTTGGCAATGATTATACAACACGGGAATGTGGTTGAGGATGATTAGATCACAAACATGCTGTGACTAATGGGTTTCCTTTTGACCTGCTGATGTCCCCCTTGTAATGTTATAATGCTGCACCTGCACTGCCAAGGACATGCAAGTAGTAAAGACAGATATAGCGAGAATAAATCGGTGTCATTCAACAAATATTATCCAATTCATCAAACGGTGTGGTTGATGCTGATCAGCAGAAAATAGGCTTTTAAGGTTGTACGATCCTATCTGAATCTATCATTCAGTCTGGCAGACCTCAGTGCAGCTTCTTGACTGAAAGGGAGTTGCCGTCCTAAGTCGGAAATGCCTACATCTGTTTGAGATGTTAGGTTTAAATGGTTAAAATTTGAATGTAAAACAACAAAAAGCTGACAGCCAGCACTGTGACGCTGTACTTGGGCATAGCACTGATTTAAGCTTAATATTTCTGAAAAACTTCATGGATTTCACATATGTAAACACCCATGTGGTCACATGTGAAATATGTGGAAAACTATTGCTTTGCACATGAGTTCATGTGGTTTTGGAACACTTTCATGCTGCGTTTGTTTGAAGCCATGTAAATTCCCAAACTTGTGTCCACATTTGCTCACATGTGATCAGAGTCTGGACCAAAGTGTAGGACTAACAGACCAGCGTTACGATGCTTCGAGCATGACTAAAAATATGTCCCATAGATCTCAGAAAGTTTAAATAAATCTAAACTGGAATGGTAGACTTATTTTTTCGTGTTACCTGTTGATTATGTTGAAATTAGTTAAGTCTAGTTCTGGTAATTTGAAGAAAAATAGTTGGGTCGGAACTGATTATTTACATATTTAAAGATGGTTAGCATTGTTCCTGTACTGAGATTGAAACAAGATTTAAGTCCAGTGGTTTAGATGTCCTTTAGGTATTTTTTCATAAGTTGAAGGTGAAAAAGACAGACATAGCTAATAAAGATATTATAGCATTAGCTCTACTTTGCTGAGCAAAATTGAATCCTATCAGAATTGAAATTCTGTTAAAAGCTCTTTGTTTTGCCAAGTTTTCAGTCACTCGCCTATTGAACTGACACAGAATTGTGTTCACTTAGCTTTATGACACTGTCTAAAAGTACAAAAATAAAACAGCACTTTTCAGAGGAAAAGAAAAACAGTGCTTTGACACACATATGGTGACCGGTGCTTTTATAAAACTTTATGAGTTTGTAACTCAGCAGTTCATCCTGAGGTTTCTTTAAACAAAGACAACAATAGCATCTGTTCAAAACCCCTTCATTAATCCTGCCGACCAGGCATGAAAAATGAAGACAGATCACAGGGAGCGGGAGTCCTATTTTGGGGATAATTTATATGTTCTGTGTTTGCTTCTCAGGCAATCTATCCAGTTTATTAAGGCGCTAAAGGAAACTAATCGCTGGTCTGCACTCTCTCTCTGTGGACTGCCTCTTAGATTTTGTGAATCGAGTTGAACTTTAGATGTGATGTGAATCCTTTACACAGGGCATTACGTTAATTAAGACAAGCTTGTATGCTGATCTGACTCCTTACAGCCTTTCTTGATCTTAATTAAGGCTTGAGAGGGAGAGGGCCGTATACATGTAATCACTGAAGGCACTACATGAAAAATGACTATTTCAAACTGGATTTGGACATAAAACACAAAATTAACACACAGAGATATAGGTCTATAGCAACCCATTGTCATTAAAAACTCATCAAATAGCTCTGTTAGTGCTTCTGGCATAAGTGTGCGACACCAAAAGGCACCTCTAACAAACCAGGACTTTGATGCATGAGTCTGGTGTTTGCTTCCCGTTTGAATGTGTTTGTTTTCTACAGTTTACTATGGGCCTCCTTCCCCTAATCCTAACCATCTGTGACTTTGTCGCCAAAACTTAATCTGTGCTGTTGTTGTATGTGCTATTGTTGCCTGAACATAACTACGTGCCATGTCATCCTGCCATGCGCATTTGTTGACATCACAGTAGCAGCATCCCAGAGCATTAACACCAGACACAGAAGGATACCTAACTTGTAAAATGTAGACACAGAAGTCCACTGACAGAGCTACAACATGAGACAAGTCGGGATGAGAACATGTTGTCTATACAGCTCTATACAATGGGGCCCAGTGGCAACATCTAAGATGGTTTCCCCTCCCTTCTCCCATATAGTCTGACCTGTTGAAGGTCATCATTTGAGCCTAATTGGTCTGTTTGTCGCCATGGGGTTTCTGTTTGCTTTCTTTTGGTCAGACTGAGTTCTCTTCAGCCCAGACTGGTGCACTGGGGACCACAAAAACCCAATAGGAACCCCCTGGGAAATTAGAGCCGTGCTTGGATGTTCTCGGTCTGACTTTATCTTTGTCTTTATGTAGTTTTGCTCTCCTGGTCCCCATAGTCCATCTTGCTGACTTTCTTTCTCTCTTGACTTTTTTTTCTACTCGAGTGAAATGCATGACATTTTAAACAACCCTGTTTTCATTCTTGCACTGAAATAAGAGACCTTAGTGACAGCTGTAGCATAACATTAAAGTATATCTTGGTAAATCGTAACTTTGTTGCAGGTTTAATACCTTGTAATAAAGGATAGTAGGGTTGCATTATCAGAAAAAAGAGCTTCCTACAGAAAATCAAATTTTGCTCACACTTCTGTAGTAGCTGCACTAACCATTTAACAACAAGGGCTCCTATGTTTGCTTTGATGGAAACACTGACAATTTATTTCCTATCTATTCTAGGAATACAATTACAAATGTTACTTTTTGTGACCATACCCTAGCCCACCAAAAAGATTATGATTGTCACTGACCATAACCCAAACAAGTTGAGAGTCTAAAGCATAGACTTTATTAGAATAATGGATGTAGCCACCGAGATGTCACTTATTGGTTTTTTTGCTCCCATTTTTAGACCTCCATGTTAGTATTTTGGCCATTAGCATATTGTATTTTTTGGAGCCATAAGTAATTCAAGGTGACCGTGTGTGGAGCTGCAAAGGAGGAAGATGTGGATCACAGTCTGTGGTGATGCCTCACAAACAGTCTGTCACTAGAAGAAGCACATTTATTGTGTGTAAGTTTAAGCCTTAATAAAATGTAAATGGGTGAGTTTTACAAAAGACACTGCCCTAAACTGTTGTCATGATTGGGGAAATTAGCTGTAGAGACAAAAACCAGGCTGTAAATGTATTTTTTTCTGCTGAAAGGTTGGGCTGTTTAACATGGGGATTGACATGCCTTTGGTGCCAGCCTCAAGTGGCCATTTGAGGAACTGCAGTTTTTGTCACTTGCACGTCAGCTTGACTTTTCACCCCATAGGTCTGCCACTTAGTCTAAGCCACACTAACAACTCTATGAGGCTGAAATGCTCATTTTAAATAAAATAAATCTGTAAGATGAGTCAAAATATGGACAAACTGGAATTTTTAACCTCTTAATGATGCTTTATGATGAACTGGGGAATACCAACATTCACAAAGGCCACAAATGTCTGAACCAAATTGTCTGATGATCCACCCAACAGTTGTTGAGATATTCCACTTTGAAACACCTATTGATGGTGCAAGAGGAGAGGTCATGGGATTACCATAATCAGCAGACTTTAACCAATTGAAACAATGTCTGTATAAAGCTCATGGCAATCCATCCAATGTTTGTTGAGATATTTCATTCTGAACCAAAGTAATGGATTAATTAAGATTGCCATTCCTAAAGCCAATCTACTGGTATGGCTAAAGACACAAAAAAACTTCCAACAGGGAACAAAGGCTTCTTTGAATGTGTTAAAAACTGTACATTTAGTTAATAATAACATTTACGATGGCTCTGTCCAATTCAAATGTCCAAGTAAGCGGTGACAGTGAACCAGCGAGCACAGTGAGGGGCCTTGAAACTGAAGCAGCTTACTTGAATTCAAAAATGATTTATTTTATGATTTACATATGTGTTTTTCCTTCTGTGACATGTCACATATATTTTGTGAGAGATCCATATGTATGTATGAGGGTTAGTTCCTCACCTATCTATAGCAATCACCTCTATGAAGCAAGGCAATGCAGGATCATATGAGTTGTTTCCAGCCACAGGGGATGGAGGATTTATTATATTAGGAGAGACTGAATAATGCAATCATTTACAATATATTAGAACAATGACTCCAAGCATAGAGCTCAGTAAAAACATATTTAAGTCCTTGGGTGGTCAGGCTAGAGATCAGACTTTCCTTGTACAGTCACTGAAACTCAATCATTACAATGATAGCTGCTCACAGATATTACTTGCAGTTTGACCATGCTTTAGCAACTCTACAGAGGAGAATGTGGAAGTGAGAATGTGTGTAGATGAGAAGCATATCCAGGGAAACTGCATTTGGCAGCTAAATGTGCTTTATTGCATATTTAAGTCCTGGTGTAACTCGATAAGAGTTCTGAATACATCCTGAAGGCAGTGACGCTACAGCCATAATCCCACATCAGCTAATGGAAAGACAATGTTTGTAAGAGACCAGAGAGGATTTCCTCCTCCCTTTCTGTCTACACCTCAACCATTTGCATAAAGGCCCTCCCATTCAGACACATAACCTTATCCTAATTCCCTCACTGCTTTTATTTGATGTGTAGACCTTCTGTCTTCTACAGAAAGGTTCATTAAGTCCCTTCATCACTTTCTTGTCTCCTTTTCTTTTCTCTCTGCTCCTGTCTCTTTCAGTCCTTAGTCATATTGCATATTGAACCTATACTCAGTTACAGTTTTAAGAGTGACATCTATGAGTAGGAAGGATAGCACCATACTTTTCAAGGACAAGGACGGGTTCATCTAACATACTTTCATTCCAAGGTGTCACATATTGCTGCTTTGCAGTGGACTTCTACATATTATGCTCTAGGTATCTTCTGCATCTGTCATTCCAGGATAGTGCTACTGTGATGTCAACAAATGTACATGTTGGGATGACGTGGTATGTGGTTATGTTTTGACAACACAAGCAATTTGCTACCAACGACCAACAAAAACACGTGCTGGCACAGATGGTTAGTTTTAGGCAAAAGAACTCATGGTTACGTGTAGAAAAAACCAAACAAACAAAAAAAACCAAAAACATTACTGTCAGACAAGAGGCAAACACTGGTCTTCCACTTGAATAGTGACAGGAAATTGTGGACAACAAAAACACACTTTTGTGAAAGATTCTGAAGGGTGAAAATAAATTTTGTTCCTTAGTTTATGTAATCAGTCGATCTAGAAGCTTGGTGGGTCTTTCCCGCATGAAAGTCCGGGGTTGGTTCGACCCATCTCCTGCCCCTCCTGCCCGTCCTATAGCAACCTTCATGCTTCTTACATAACATTGTTACCAGAGGCATTTCTACATGACGCCATCCATATTACATGGATACGGTGGGTGCCGTTCAGCAGCCCACCACTATAAAATAACACCATGAACAGTTCTGTTTGGCCCCTTTCTCAGATGACGCTATCCAGCAGCGTATTATGCTAAGGCAAAAGATAGGCGTTTGCGTCTGTGATAGATTGATTTTTGTTAAGAAACTGATAATTGATCATTTCTCAAGGCAGCAAAATCACTAAAATCAGTTTTAAAACACTTTATAAAATCAGTCATTAAAGAACGGTCATCTAAAACAGTAAAAAGGAGAAGTCATTTATAAATGGATGCTGTAACTATAAAACTCTTTCATGATTATTAATTTTCAAATTCATTGTGGATGAGATTAAAATTGTGAAAGCTGTTAAAATTTGAAGTGCTACGAAAGAGCTTAAAATAGTTAAAAACAAGGTTAAAACGGTTATAAGTATACCTGTCAGATGAGTGTATCTGGGATCTACCTGTTAAGCCTTTAGAGATTGATCGTGATTGATTAGTTATGCCTGCAGAGGTCGGAAGGGGGAGCTCTCGGCCACGATGCGTCATTCTCAATGAAGCTGCCAGAGAGGAAACATTGTGTCCGAGCATCTTTATTGATATCTCCTCTTTTCAGGTATGAAATGAGCGTTTATGCTCTGTGAGTCGTTCTGTGTGTGCTTTATGAGCATGATGACTGCATTGTGAGCATGTTCAAGGTATTATTTTTATGTTTGAACGCCCAAATGGCATATTGTTAAAACAGTTAGCTTAACTCCGTCCTCCTAGTGGACAGCACGGAGCAGCACGTGTTAAGCATGCATGAGACGCACATGGAGTGCATTTGGCTTGTGTTAATGTTTTATATAGCATGATGCTGTTTATGTGTTTGTGTGTTTTAATAGTTAATACAGCATTTATGAGCTTCACAGAGGGACTGTTTCAGAAACAAGGAATTTGACAAAGACGTGACACAAATGTTTAAGATATATTTTGTTTATTTACAATTCATTTAATTTGCAATAATTTAAGTTGATGTTTATTATTTTAAAAGACAGTTTCACAGTCATTTATCTGTGGTGTTTAAGTTAACCTGTTAAAAGGAAAGTATGAAATTTTAAAGTGCTTACCTGTTAAAAGAAAATGTGAAAATATACTTGCCTGTTAAGGCCAGAAGAAATGTGGAACATGGACTGGGAAAATGCATATTTTGTGACATTATAATATTCATGTTTAAAGAAACATTTGTACTTTTGTAAATACTTTTGAAACAAAGTCACATTCTCAATGAAGCTGCCAGAGAGGAAACATTGTGTCCATGCATCTTTATTGATATCTCCTCTTTTCAGGGTGTAACACGTCTACAAACTTTACAAACTTTACAAACTATAACTTTGGAATGAGAATGGGCTAGTACATCCTTGTGATACTACCACAGAAGGCAGAATTAGTCTGGTAAGAAATGCTTTATAAGATTGACAGGAGATCACAGACAACAGAAACACACTTTTGTGAAAGATTCTCTTGAAGGGTGAAAACAAAATTTGTTGCTACGTTTATGCAATCAGAGTAGACCCAGAGGCTTGCTGCTATGTCAAAGCATGAATAGGTAGGGTTGAAGGCGAAAGCTAAATGGGGCCCAAACACTGCTGCTCTCTGGAAAATATCCTGCTCTCCTCTATGTATGTAAAGCTATTTTATGTCTGTGCTATACACTGATGGGGATGCTGTTTCTGTTAGGGAAACATTTCATTTTTAAAAGCATTTGTCTCAATATGCAATAACTATAAAACTCATTCACCCATGCTAGAAATATATTCTCATAAAACCACTATCTAATAATGTGTGGTATACAGCTCTCCTCACAAATCCATATCTGTGATGTTCCTCGTTTCATCTGCTCATTCTCTGTCCAAGAACAAGTCCGAAGAAGTAATTTCCATAAATCATCCAGGATATTTCCACTCCAGTCTAATGGTGCTTCCCGGTCACCATGGCCCGATTAACATGCAGGAACCTGGGTGGCTATTTGGCGAGCACTGCAACATGTTACTGGCTTGCATCACAGACAACAGACGGGAGAAACATGAAAGTTACGGCGAGTCTCAGTGGGCTGAATCCCCCAAGCTAATTTCTATTCCATACAACCCTATTTTGAGCAGAAGTACATGCAATCAATTTGTCATTGTCACCTTCGACCACCTGGTGTATGACCTCTCTCATTATTCTGGTAAGGTCCTTGTTGGGAGATGGTGCTCAGAAGCAAGAAGTAGGTCAAGGGAAGGATAAGGACGAATGGCTGGGTGGATTTGCACGTTTCCATTCATCCACCCTATGAAGTCAACCTGCCTTTGCATTGTATATTGTTAACTTGAAGCATTTTCTTAATATATAGGCCTTATGACTTTGAAAGAGACATCTACAGGGAAAGGAAGCTATACTGAGCTGAAGTGCCCCCACATTTTCCAGCTGTAATAGCCCAGCCTGTTCTGTAGTCGTCAAATACAGCTCGTTCTGCAGTGCTTTCAGCGTAAGATCTCGATGCCAAAAGCCACCTTTCACGTCCATATGACAGTGTTGCCAGCGTTATTATACGCCAGTGGCTGGATGAACGGCACTTGCCACGGCAACATGATACATAGACAGGGGTCATCACTTTAGAATGTGGCTGAATAGAAGTTGTTGCATTGTCATGATATAGAGCAAGACAATGTCAGGTTGAAATGCTGCTGGTAACGACTTAATATAAGGAATGCAAGGGTGTTTATAAGGTGGGAGGGGTGGTGTGTAGGTTCAACAAAATCTGCACTTTCATGTGTGAGTGCAGTGTATGTGTCCCATCTGAATGTGATGGGGGTTTTTTCTACATCTTACCATGTGCCTCATTCCCCTCATCCTAACCATCCGTGCTAGCATGTGCATTTGTTGAGGTCCTGGTGTTGGCTGCCATGTGCCATTGTCTAAACATAATCAGGTGCAGCGTAATCCCACCATGTGCTTGTGTCAACATCACGATAGCTGCATCTCGTAATGTAAATAAGAGACGCATAAGGATACTTAGAGTGCTACTTAAAGTAATATGCAGACAAGGAAGTCCACTAGACGTGGAAGTCCTTTGTAAAGCAGCAGTATATGACCACTTGAACAGCCGTGACCCAGTTCCTTTATACTGGAATTTGTTTCACCAGTTCAAGTTTAGGTTATTTTATTGTGATGTACACAACAATTGCAATGAATCAGTGTCCACAATAACATTTTTAGATGTATAAGCCTGTTTTCATCCAATTTTCAAGAGCAGGCAGTCAAACTTGAGTTCTCTTACCATCAACCAAGATCAAACTATACATATTTTATTATCTGTCAACACTTCATTCAACATGAGGCTGTGACTGTAGGCTTTGTGGGGACGTTATTTAGCTGTCACAGAAAAAAAACATCATGTGCTGGCAAGACCTGGCGTGTCCCAGAACAATTTCCATGATTGACATTGTGGCTGGTCCAGGCGTTTAAAATTCTGGGAGGTGACCATCAAGGAAACTTGCAATATCTCATTCTCAAAGTGACAGGTTAAAAAAAGAAGAGGTGTGGTGGTGGCTGTTGCCTGTTTGAGATTGGATAGGGGATGAGGTTCACTCTTACTGTGCCAGCTGCAGCATCTGTTCTGGTGTCTCTAAACAGTTTTAAGCATGCCCACAAACAAATACACAGGGCAGAGAGAGGGGAAGTTGTGGTTTGGCACAACGGCACATGCCGTCTCTCTTAAGCCATTTTGGTCAGTGTGTTTTTAGGGAATTAGTATTTTTAAGGTCCTAAAGTGAAGATGCTGAGGAAGATTGTCAATGAAGAGATAGAATTTGCAAACAAAGTTTTCAGCACCCACAAATATCACACTTTTACTGGGCTACGTCAGAAAACAGCAGTCCAGTCGGAAAAGTGTACGTAAATTATTTGCTTAGTACATCACACACACAGAAAGACAGCTTCATGAGAGCCTGCTACCTCTTATTTGCCAATATGAAACAGCTTCCATTTCGACCAAAAATGAATTGGTTTGGAGCACGGATAATTGGCTTCCAGCTGGAACCAAACAATTAGGTTTTCTTCGACATGAAGTGCAAACCATGACGACATCAGTGGAAACAGACATGTTAGTAGTTGGTGCATGCTTGTATAAAAGACATAGCTGTCATAACAGAGCAAAAGCTTGCAGGTATTCATGTAATCCGCCATGTATTAAAGGGAGAACAAGCACACTTTCACTAGCAAGGACCACACCTCAACAGGAATTGATTTTGACAATTTATTGACGTGAATGTAAATTTGGTATAAACATTGATTTTCAATATTGGAATGGATGGTTGAGTGCGGTGTGGGGAAGCTTCGGTGGGAATCCGCTGTGGCTCCCTGGCACGACAGACCCCCTAGGACCCTACGGAGAGAAGGAAGAAAAGATCGAGGGGGGGGGGAGTGCAGAATAACGAGAACGAAAGGGGGAGATCGGGTTAGGAGGATATTTAAGCCAGAAGAGGCGCGGTTGAGGTGCAGTAGAGGTGTGGTCCTGCTCCTGAAACTCTGCTATAAGCTTCACTAAAAGTCATGCAGCAAGGGAGGTGGATGGGTCTCACAAACAACCGACTGTTGTGTAGGCGTCTGGAGTTCACTTCCCACATGGATGTATGTGGATGTGTTTTTTTTGTTTTACACCTAACCATATGCCTACTTTGCCTAAACCTAACCACCAGTTTTTGCGTATTCCCAACCATCCTACATAAGCTTCTAGATAAGCTATTATAGTGGTTCATCCCACCCTGTGCATCTTTTGGCATCACAGTAATGGGCTGCGTCATCCTACTGTGACATAATTCCCACCATGTGCATTTGTTGACATCACCATAACAGAATGCTGGAGTGTAAACACCACATGTAGAATGAGACCTTCAACATCATAAGTGGACGCAGAAGGTGGCTGACAGAGCAGCACCATGTCACAAGTTGGATGAGAATATGTTGGATATAAATTGAAATAGATCATGCTGGTGATTTGGTTTTTTTTTCAGAGGGGAAAGAGATTTATCCTGAACGTGATTCATCATTTTTCACTCTCATTCTGACTGAAAATATGCCCCCCAAAATTCTGTATCAATCCAACTGTCTTCGGCATCGTGAGAAACTGAAACAAGCCAACAGTAGGGGGTGGATCAGCGTGACTTTAAACGATTTTTGTATGTAGGCCTCAGTGAAGCAATTTTGAGGAGTATGGATAAAGACGATCAATTGGATAAAAAAAGGAGAGAGAATGGGCAAAAGTGAGTAGTGCAAAATAAAGTGTGGGTGTTTATTATGCTTATCGTTATACTAACTTCCTTTCAGTTTAAGACATGCAGTTCTAGAGAGGGAAAGACCATTCAAATCTGTCTACTGACTAAAAAACAGATGTGAGGGAGCACGGCTAGAGATTTGAATGTGCAGTATGATGTTTCAGGCAAGTTAGTAGTAATCTGTGGACTGCTACCCGTGTGGTCTCTGAATGTTTCATCTATCTCTGAGGTGCAACCTCTGACCACATGTCTTGTCCCTGAGGTTCAGCCAGGGTGAGCTTCATTAGCTGAACGCGTAACAGGGATGATGAATGGGCTGCATTTGCTCTGCTCCACATAGACAGACACACAAGAACACATGCTGGTACACACATATACACACACACACACACACACACACACACACACACACACACGCCTGCACACACGTGCACACACACATACACACTCAGCCCAGCCACAGTCAAAAAGACAAAGGGAGCGTCTCTGGATACGTGCAGGAGCCAGACATAAAATTGAACCTGGCATAAAGGCAAAAGCCAGTAAAGCCTTTTTTTTTTTTTTTAAATTTCTGTTATGTTTTGTTTTTGTTTGGTTGTTTTTTTAATGCAGTATGATCTACATTCTATTATATATTTTTTTATTGCAATTATATATATTTTAAAGTTTTGTCATATTTATTTTGTTCATTTCATTGAGAAATATAGTAGGAAGGGCCCAGAATTGATTCATGGGGCACACCCAAGGAACAGTTCATTTGTCAAATAGGAGTCCATCCGTTTCAATGTTTTTACACACTGCAACTTATGAAAATAAAACAAATGAAACACTTCATTTTTGCAGGATGTTCTTGTTATCGTATAAGCTTCAGGACATTGAGCTCTCTTTGTGTCCAAATTCACAGCAACACACACATAAATGCACAGGATTCTTGTAAAATATGTCATGTATACTCCCATATGTGGTGTGTGAATCGTGAAGTCCCTCTGTCCAAACTTTCACATTTTAACTAACCTTAATGCTCTGTCAGTCACTGTAAATGGCTTACTGGGGACCAAAGTTGTAGACCTAGTCAGGCTTAAGGATAAATACTTCAGCTGGAATGCTTAGCACCAACAATAACATAAATCTACTTTCACCATAAGTTGAAGCTCCAGTAAGCATTCATTCAGTTTATGAAAATGAAAATATCCTAAAAGAATGCTAACAAATGTGTGTGTGTGTGTGTGTGTGTGTGTATGTGAGTGTTTTTTAGGCATGTTTATTCATTGGAGCATGTTGTATGTAGCCAGTGTGGGTGTGCGTATTTAATCTGTTGTAGCCTCACTATGGAGTGCACATAATCATGTATAACAGCAGTGCTGTGTTAGGACTGGATTTAGGCTCCACAACACGGTATAATAACACTTATAGGCTCTCAGTCTTATGATTGTGTGTGTGTGAGTGTGTGTGTGTCTGTGTGCGTGTGGTGAGATATATTGTCCTGGGTTGCGTGCTGCCACTGGGATCAGCTGTCAGATCAAAACTGTGGAGGATCACCAGTGGCCCATTTGGACCTAAGGTCTCTATGAAAAACATGCAGAGAGAGCTTTACATAAAGATAAAAGCATAATTCATATGGTTCATAAAGGGCAAATTACAGTACATGCAATTGTTGCAATAGCAAGTATTCAAAATGACTGTTCCTACTTGCTTGCTGTAATCATGCAAAATCCTCAAATTACCTTAACCAAAATGTATATTTCTTGGCAGTGTTATAGTTCAAACTGTTCAATTATTGTGCTGATGCAATTAATGTGAAATTGAAAGCAATGTTGCTCAGTGCTCACAGACTCTGTAGACCCACTCTGCCGTAAAACTGGCTACCAGAATGTCATCAGACGTACACTGCACAGTATAGTGACTAGCAAAAAAAAAAAAAAAAAATCATTGCTGACCGCTGGATTTGAAGCAATCTGAGTCAACTGAGGGGTCTCCAACTGATGATTCAACCCCCGGACTCTCAAGGGGCAGCCCTAGAGCATTGTTAAAAATAAATAAATAAAGCTAGTGATATATTTATTGCAAGAAACTTCTGGTATGTCGACTGATACAGTGGGGTTTTGACTATGTAAAGAGGTCTCTGTTTTGTACAGTATAAAATGACATAGGATGAGATCCATATGTCATTACAGTGCTATTTTAAATCTGTCTGTGCATTGATGATGATTCACAATGCCACATCTGAAGTTATGATATATAAACAAAATAGACAAATTTGCTTGCATAGGATCATTAGGGTGCAGCTGAGACACACTTAATCTAGATAATGAGGCAACTGGCTTTCTTTTTGTCCAAGCAGTCACCCCAGGAGGTACATAAACACATCGCCAATTAGTGTAATGTATGAAGAAAGTGGTGCACACTTGCTAGCATTTCCAGGACAGACTCTCTGCAAGAAAGTTAGAGTACTCCAATGACATAAAACATGTGTAGGAGATAAATGGCCATTACAATCAGCAGAGGGGCTTGTAGGTGTGGATCAAAAGAACCATCTTGCAGGCCCGTCTCTGTACTCAGTCATGTTATTTCGAGATAAATTAGTTGTTTTTATCAAAATGTTACATTTCATTAGAAAAGAGTGAAATATGTGATAGCCCATCACTTACCTACCATGGAGGATTAGAGTGATGTTATGGAAAAAATAAGGTTTTGCGAATTAAATCATAACATTAGGAGAAGTCGTAATTTTGAGAATACATTTGTAACATTACAAGATTAAACTCCTGCAGCACATGTTCGAACTGTATAACTGTAGCATAGTGTTTATTCTATATTTATTTTTTATTTTAGACTACTATTATTTCTGTATACTTTGCACGATGCTGCTTTTTGTAATTTGGTTACATGCCAAATTGCATTTTGTTGTCTCACAACCTGTAATATACTGACAGATACATTAACTTATTTGTATTAGTAACACTAACTTCCTATAAATAACCATGGAATAAAATTAATAAATACATAAATAAACTGAATGAAAAGCCAGCAAAAAAAAAAAAAAATTAGAAGAAAGGTAGATATATTTGACAATGTCCAAAGAAGACTCAATAGCATTGCGTGTACATTACTATTTTGATGTGCATAGACTTGCTCTATCTTTCTAAATGTGCAGCAGATTTGAAGATGATATAAGCATTAAAAAGACAAAGTTGCAGCACCTCTAAACAAGTTGCTTTAGAGCTAGCGTCCACATCTGCTTCGTCATGTGGTGTTAACAGTATTTGTTTACACTACTGAGATATTCAGCAATCCTCAATGGAGGAACTCTCTGCAGTATTCCTAGCTATATGTTGACTTAACACTACCCTTCATCCTTGAAAGCATTGGGAAACTTTCACCTTCTCATTTCCTCTCATTGTTCATCTTTGTTTTCTACTAACTTTTGAAGACATTGTGACTTCTTCTTCTTTTAATCACCCCTCTAACACCATTCTCCTCTTCCCCACAGGTTTCTCTCCTCTACTTCTCCTCCAGGATCTTTGAGGAGAGAAATATGCTTTGCAAATCACAGGTGTGGTGCTGGTTGATGTAGAGTGACCTGTGGTCCTCTTTCATACATCATAAAAGCCTGCAAGGTGTCTTCCCCAGTCCGACTGGGCTTTTTATCATCTAACGTCATTTCTCTGGTGCATTTTTCTTCGCTCCTCTTGTCCCCATGGGGACCTTGTTTTAAAATAGCACAGTGAAGCTTAAGGGGTTTCCATATTATCAGTTGTGGGCTTGTTTCATTGCTGATTTTTAATGCTTTTAATTTACAGTAGCGATTTGTTATGATATTGTTATGCCATGACATTCTATGAAATCCACATAATCATTTAGTGCTATTCATAAGAGGGATGTTGTGCATGTGATTAATTACTGTAGGACACAGTACAAGGATATACAACATTATTATTATGAATAGCACTAAATGATTATGTGGATTTCATAGAATGTCATGGCATAACAATATCATATTATTATCATTATTATTATTATTAGCCTGTTGCTTTACTGCTATGAAACATGGGACTGGTAGTTTGCGTTGTCTTATCAGGAGTCTCTGGAATTTCCCAAGGGCATGGAGTGGCTGTGGTGTGACATCTCAATTATCTGTGCCTCTCAGTTTACCAGAGGGTTACAGGTGTGTCTCTTTCATTAGTTTCACATGTCACTATCGCACTATGGTGTTATTGCTTTAAATCACCAATCCTCTAGACACCATTTCACCTCATTGGCTGTCTTTTTTCTTCTCAGGACTGTCTGCAGTGAGGAGGAACCACTTTTTGTCCAAATCTAAAGTCTCCATGTAATATTACTCAAGAATTACATTGAATTGACCAATAACAAACTTGCATTAGGTAGCATATTGTATGTAAGTAAAGTTTATATATATATATATAGAAAATTTTAAAAATAGTTACGAAGCGCTTCACACACACATACACACACTTGAAATAAATGAGTGAATTAATAAACTAATCAAGTATTAATACATTACAATATAGAACACAGTAAAATGAGCCAAAGACCAAAACAAACAAATAAAAACATGATACATGGAGTTGCTCTATAGGACATCAAAAGGTGTGTTTTTAGTAGACCCATAAAACAGTCCATAAAACTGATTATATAGGATTGTGGTAAAAACGAAAAAAATATTGCATGGGAAAAACGTGAAAGCATTTTTGCACCAATAAAGTAATGTGAGGTGGCCACATTGGTGGGTATTGTAACTTCTTGGTTCATCACATAATACACGCAGAGCACTACCCTATACACATTGTAAAGTCATGGCTATAAAACAGTGAATGCATTTGACTGAGCCTCACAAACTTTTAAAAATGTCCCAGACTTTAATCAGTTCTGTCCAATTACATTTAAAAAGTCAAGAGGATCCATATTGTTAAATTAGTTGTTGATATTCATGTGTGCGAGGAGCCAATCAGATGGCTCACCAGCAGAAATCTCTCAACTAGTTTGGATGGCAATGGGCTCCAGTTGACATGTTCTATGGGCATAAAAGTGTGAAAGTGTGAAGAAGCCCATGGAGGCTTTTTTGGCATGTGCACTCAGTTGTCCAGGTTTTGAATTCCACTTTGTACATTTATTATTTATTCATTCATTTGGTTTGTATTGTATATTAGTGATCTAACCCTGTTCCTCATTCCTCCATTAGCTCCTTGGTATAAATGCTGCATCACTTCCAGTAGCTCTCTGCCAGATTATCTCTGTTGAGTGTTAACTTTCCAGCATTTTATATCTGCATTGGGGCTTTTTTGATCTAGATTTTGACCCTGCCTGTTTTTGTTAGTCTGCCTCAGTCTGACCCCTTGTTAACTGTTGATTTGGGGTCTTTTTGCATCTTTGTACTTTTATTTTGCTCAGTAGACTCCTTTCTTTGTTCACTGCTCCTCTGAGTTGTTCTCTTTGGTATATCATCTGTGAACTGTGACAATAGTTGGTTTCACTGGAATGAGTAAGAGGACATCTTCAAACACAATACCCAATTGTCCTTAATATCTCCATGATTTTTACCTTAAAAGTCTTCTGATCAGTTCCAACATAGTTACCTAATGGATGGTAAGACTCTTTCATGCAGTTATTTTATAAAGTTTTTTGGGGCTTATCCTCTTATCAAGTAAGTAGACAAGCACTATACCAAAAAACTGCTGACTGATGCCTTTGTCTGTCCCTCGAGAGTCTCCCCATCAGCACACAAGCATACAGCCATTTCTGTTTCCTCAGGCTATTACAGTAGTAATAATTTACACAATATTTGTGCTACTTTAGCCAGAAAAAACACCTGAAACAGTCACCAGAATAGATTGTAGAAATAATCAGCAGGGCATTTTAGTTGAAAATGAATTTTTGGACATACATTCCTTTTTAAAAGAATATTGGTCATTTGGTGTATTTTGCCTTAGGTTAGCAGTTAAGTTGAGCATAATGACGGGACAAGATGAGCACTATGGGGGAAACATGTTACACAACTTAAAACCTTTTTTATTTTGGTCTGTTTCTGTCCTTTCTCGTGGGCCCTCCTGCATGCAGGGGTAGACAATCTGTCTTTCCATTCTGCCTCTGCTGAGAACCATATCATATCTCATGGTTAAATGGTGACAATAAAACCCAACAAACAGTGCTGCTGTGTCATAGTTCTTTAGACCTTTTGACCAGTTGATTTCCTCAGCCCATCTTTTGAATTTTCTTCCAACTTGTGTTGCCTTTCCGCTGCTTTTACTGAGCCAATCAGTTTTCTCTGCAACCCTTTCCTGATTGCCCCTAAGTTCCTCCATGGCAACATGATCCTGTTTTGTGTGGTGTTATGTGTTTAATAAACTTGGACTGAACAGGATGTGTAGTAGATGTAATTAAAATGGAGCAAGCTGGGCTCTGGCCCAGCACTATCAAATATTCAGGCGAAATTAACCTTTTCAGATGTATGATCACATCAATTTTGGGAATATTTGTCTATGTATACAAGGGCCAGTTACTCTTGCCTAGAGGCCTTTCTCCTTACTAAAAATAAAGAAAGGGTTAAATCAACAATACCAAAACTGTAGCTCATCAGCAGTGTAGAGTTAGGATTTCAGTTTGAGTTACACACATGTCCGTACATATCTTATTACTTTGTCTTCCCACTTGCTGATCGATGTGTGGAAATCCCTGCAGACCTCTGTGACCAGAGAGATGTAGCCTTCCAGACCACGTAGTAACACTGCTGCTGGTAGTGCTAACATGGCATCAAGCTTCCTCCTCTAAGTGCCAACAGCGCCAACAGCTACCCTATCCTGTGTTGTGCCACTGCTCCATAAAGACAAAAAGAAGACTCAAGTATGCTGGTGATCATGCTGCTTCTTGTGCAAACAAAGAAATAATCAGACATTTGGGTCGCAGGACTTTTCATCCGGGTGGCTACTGCTACAGCCACAGCTTTGAAATACCCTCCAGCGAAGAAGAGTGCTGGCTAGATAGTGTCACTTTCCATTACCACCATGCCTGCCTTCCTAAAATTAGAGAGGATGCCTCTGTAAACATTGTATCGGACCTTTGAATGACTGCCAGAAGGAGCTTCAATATAAATACCAGGATTGGAGGTTGGTAGTTGAAAGAGGATATGATAAATCAAGTGAAGAGGAGACAATAAATGCTGCAGTTGTCTCTCTGACCTCACATGGCCACAAAGAGTCATTGGGTTCAGATCCCAGACAGTAATGAGATCAGCTTCAACTGAACTGACTCCACACCCGTTTTTACATGCACTTGGTGCTGTTACCTTCCATCTTTCCGTGATTACTTTAGAGAACGGCAGATAAGTGAAAAGACAAAAAAAGCTCACTAGACCTCACTAACCTCTTTTGTTCAAATTCACAAGTCCAAGCGTGGCTTTTAAATACCTCATGACAGAGCTGTTACAACAGCCTGACATTGTACGACTGACTGACCAACCAATATTGTATTTGCTATGCCTGCGAGTAATGGAAAGTGCAACAAAGCGCATGGCCAGAGAGAGAAAGACAGTCACAGAGATAGAGAGAGAGAGAGAGAGAGAAAGAGAGAGAGAGACGGGGAAATAACTGTTAACTGTGCAGCCAATATCTCTGTCCCTGTCCCTTTTTTCTACTCTGCTTTGTGCAGGCGTTGTGTGCTAGTGGTAATCGATGTTTGGCACTAGTTATTTGTGGAGTCACATCCTGAGTGCTGGCATAGGGAGACTCCAAGGTCAACATGCAGTGCACACAGGGTTACACCACAGCTGCTCATGCACACAAGCAGATGCACACACCATAACAGGATCACTCAGGTTGTAATCTGATTGGCTGATTGCCCGCCTAAAGTGATGGACCATCATGGTGTCTCCGCTATCCATAACGGCACAGAGCAGAGATGCATTGTATCTGGATTTGGCTGCTCTGACAGAGATGTGTGTTGACATTTATTTAGTGGGAGGGAGGGGGGGGGAGTCGCTGGGAACACAATACACACTGCAGGCACACACATGCACGAGGAGAAAGTGTGGTGGCGACTGTGGTGAGGAATGCACAGCAATTTACTCACAGGTGTTTTCAGGTCGCTCAGCAAAGGTTAAATATAATTTTATATTTTTTCCTCCTTCTTTGTTTTTCCAAATTTCATCTTGATTAATCTCTGCAGCTTGTAAAGTAAAGAAAGAAAGAAAGAAAGAAAAATAAAAACAAACAAGAAAATAACCCCCAAAACGTGCAGAAAACGATTGAAAATAAGTATTAATTCATTTTTCCTCTAATATAATTTTAAAATATTAAATTATTGTAAAAGTTAGAATAAAATATAAAACATAATTTTAAAAAAAATATTTTTTCTAACCCCTCTCCATGTTTTTCCCTACTAATTTTGAGGTCCTTCCCATGTAACCTTTTGCTAATTTCCTGAAATTTGTGGAACATTTCTTGTCAAGTTGGTCACTGCCTTTTTACCCATGTGGTTTATTTTTGTTTTGTTTTTGGTTTTTTTTTAAGAAATTAAACCAATTTTCTCAGGTTTCAGAGGGTTAACTGTATATCTAATAAGTCCACATGAGTTACTTTAAAGTCAGAGGTTCACACTTGATGCGTTATTTGTTTCCACTTGGCCTCCCCTGTCACACACGAGCAGGAGCTTGTTTGGTTCGACAGCGGTTACCTTTCGCCCTGGCAGTCATCCACAGAAACACATCAAAACCATTCAAGGGAAACAGCCCACTGGGTTTACGACAACTCTTCTTTTTTCTTTCTTTTTTTTTTTTTACTTCTTTGAGATATGCTTCTGCAAATGCAGACTATTTTAGTCTCCTGTAATCCCAATGTGCATCATTAATTCTCAAGATATTCAGTTGTAAGACTTTTAACACTAGTTGTCTGACACATTTCATCTTTCCAAATTCAAAACTACAAATGTGTTGACAGCTGAGGCAGAGAGATGCTGCAGGATAATGACACATAATATACATTTGCTTTGTCTGTTTACACTTCTATGTAGTTAATGTTGTTTTACATTATATTTAATGATTAAAAATACTTTTAAGTGGAGGATCTGAAAGAGGGATAATTTACTTGCCAATAAAATGATTGCAGGTATGGCTGCACTTTTTTCCAAGACAGCTTGTGAGGATTATTCTCTCCAAACCAATCTTGCATTTGAATTTGACATAAAATGTTGTGATACTAATTAAAATACACTGGTTTGCAGCTTTTGTTTTGATAACAGGAAACAGGTGGATTCAAAATAACAGGTGGAAATTTGAATGTTGACTGTAAAAGATTCCATCCTGATGCCAAAATGCTGTCAATTAAATTTGTAAGGAGATCAGAGACTTTCCTTTGCCCAGAACTAGTTTTATTCATGGTTTTACTTTATAGATGTACACAAAATTAAAAATCTCTGAATACCACTCCTCCTCATCCCAAATACTAGATAGATAGATAGATAGATAGATAGATAATAAGCTTGCAACAGCTAAAATGCCAAACTTGAGGCCTAATGGGTGACATCACAGTAGCTATATCCATTATTCATACAGTCTATGATTCAAATGCTACCTGAATCATGTAGGCCAGAGATAATATGCAACCACGTCAGGGTACAGAAATATGTAGAGGTATACGATAGACCATACAGGTAGCATAATCAAAATTCATTTTATTATTGCCTTTTACCCTAAAGGCTTAAAGCTGTTCTATGTAATGCCAAATAAACAGAAAACTAGCCTGGAAAACAATAATTGGTCTTCGTAAATACTACCCTTTTTTTAGTCCAGTCCTAATTTACATGAGAAAAAAAGTAACACCTGCACTCTTAACTTCAAGCCACACAAGTTCAATAAAGACAGCGTTTCAATCCTACGTGGATATTCATTAGGTCAAACCTGAAACCACACCTTTATTAATAGATAATGCAAGCAAATAGGTTGGCGAGCTCTATGGTGGCAGATGTTAACCATGTGAACCACTCAGAAAGGTAAAACAACTGACAATAAACAATTCATTAAATTACATAATGGTAAAAACATAGAGGAAGTACATGGGGAAAGAAAAACAGTGATGTTGAGACCATATTATGAAACACATGTTTGATGTTTTGTGTGGCATGGGGTTAGTGAGCAGGCATTACTTTTTTCCTCATGTACGCTGTTTTTTTGACAGTTTTGCATCTATGTGATGTATGTATAACGACCCTCTTTCAACAGTCCTCATTTACAAACATTTCTTTATTTGAATTTGTGAATCCTGTATGTCAGATACTCAGTCACTACACACTATTTGGTCATGTATGCTTCCACAGCAACAAGTGAGACAGACTTGAGGACTGTGCATCAGCAGCTTGCAGTCTCTGCTCTTGCAGATGTTACATAATGACAGTGAACACACCACAGTGCATATGTCTGGCTCAGTCCACAGGGTGGACATTTGGATACTTCACTCCCTGCCCTTGTGTGTGTCCCGCCTGTGTTACCTACCCCGCCCTGATTAGTTTCACCTCTCCCTCATTACCCTTCCTCCCTTGTGTATTTAGCCTGTGTGATTCCCTTTGTTCGTGCCAGTTTGTCTTCGCTGTTTTAGTAAGCATTTTAACCTCAGTTTCTTATGTGTCTCCTAGTGATATTTGACCACATTTCTGCGATTTCACCTGCCCATCATTTTCAGAAATCTCAATCTTTTGGACTGTCACTTGTGTAATGAACTGTTTTAGTCAAGACTTTAACTTAGCCCTTTGTGAGTCATGCATTTGATTTCTTTCTGCTGGTTGCCAGAGCTGCACAGTAGAGCCAAAACACAAACTTCCCCATCTGGCTTACACTGAGCAGACACATAATTATCATTCTCTATATCAGCTCTTAACTGTTGTGTTACAGCATATCTATGGTAATGATCCCCAATGTAGGTTTGGTAATCACATAATCTTGTGATGTTTATTTTTGCAATAAAAATGTATTTAAAGTTCATCTTTTGGAAGATACCAAGTCAATTGTTTATTTGTACAAATACAGGAGAATGAGACAGAATTTTGCAGTAATTCTCCTCTCATAATCTTAGAAAGCCCTGTTAGAGTACAGAGGCTTTAATTGTGGATTATTACCGTAAAAAAAAAGAACAAAAAAACAATTCTTCATATGTGAAAGTGTCTGTGTGTGTCTATGTGTGTGTTTTTGTGTGAATGAACAATGGGTTTCGTGGCCTAAGGGCTTTAAGTGTGAACAACCATTTTGAAAAGTAAAACTGAATCTATTAGATTTTAGGTGCTGTAGGTGTAGATAAGCACGTTTAGAATTTGTATCGGGATTAAATTTAAGGGCCATATACATGCAAAATGGTTTGTTAGGAGAAAATCACTTTACTGCAATGTGAATCCTGTGCTGTGTTCTTATCCTTTCAGATTGCCATTTTAAAATGAGAACTCTTCTGCTGCACATAGTATATGACAATCATTGTAAGACACAGATGGAAAGTGCACAAGAGGAACAAACAAACAAAGAGACAGATAATTAGTGATGAAGATTAAGTGTTACAAAATAATTACTGCAGATGCTGCACACCAACCCCTGTGGAGATGGGAGAGTATGTGCAACGAAGGCCTAGGAGTTTTATGTTCTGACTAAAATCTGCAGCATGTGGTCTTATCGATTTACACAACTTCATCCTGAGCAGAGGAATTAATCTGTGAAATAGCCTGATGAGGTATTTGACAAAATATCCACAGTTCATACTCTAAAAATCTGCATTTGTTGGGGAGCATGCATCCAGAATCCATTTATCATTTGACATGCATAGTAAATTGGTATATTGTATCACAGCCATAACTGTCCGTTTAACAATGGGGGAGGGGGGCTTTTCAGTCTACAACTTCTGCGACTCAATCCTCCAAGGGGGTGCGGGGGGAAATTAAACAGCTAAAATGACCATTTTAGAGCATTCTGAAACAAAAATTTTAGATAAGGGACTCCTAAAGTTTTGATAACTAAGTATCATTTAGTGGAGAGCAAAGCAGATGCTGAGAGCATCAAACGTGATGCCATCCCGTTCATCTCAAACTGATGCTAATGGTGTCTCAGTGCGTCAGTATCTGACGCTGAGGGCCCCTGCACAAGTGACGGCATTCGATGAGTTGTGAGTGACACCGGGTTGGTTGATTTATAATTACATCTAAATAATTTTCAATAACTGGGCATGATTACCTGTCATAGCAGTGCAAAAAAACAATCTTTTTTTTTTTTATCAATATATTAGTGGGTACATTTTGAGAATATCTGAATATTGGAGAGATGTGTCCCCTCAAATATAATTTAGTACAGTAGTAATGAACCTCTTGAAACCTGAGCAAAAAAACAGCTTGATTTATTTCAAAAACTGGGAGAGAGGGCAATAAGCAACTTATAAACTGGCAAGAAATTTTTTACTAAAGAAAATATAAAAAAAATTCTAAATATTGAAAAATTCTACAAGAAAAAATACGAATGCTTTAAAATGATAATTATTCTTTAACATAATTCTGAATATGTAATTTTGATCATTATAAGTATCATTTTTAAATTTTTTATTGCTTTTTTTAAAAATAATTTTTAAATCTACTAATTTCTTACAATTTGTGGCACATTTCTTATCAAGTTGTTTATTGCCTTTTTCCCTTTACTTTGATTTTTTTGAAAGCAGCACAAGAAAATGGACATTACTCCACATTTGAAAGGGTTAAATTATGAGTGCTTTATATATTAGAGGACTGAGGCAGGACTGAAGACCATCTTTCACTCTGCTTTCTGCTGCTCATATCCAACCAAATAACATTACTTCACCTTGCCCCTTGCCTGTCACCATGCAAGAGGCATATACTATACTACTATTCTCATTTGTTATTTACACTTATTTTCAACCCTAGATCTTACATAACAAGTTAATCAAAACTCTTATTTTAGGGGACAAAAAGTGCATTTAAACGAAAGTGTTTGAGTTTGGATATGCAAATGTCTGATTACACATTTTTTCAGTGAGATTACTGTGAGCCTGAGTGTCTCTAAGTGTCCAGATGTGTGTGTGTGTGTGTGTGTGTGTAGTGGCAGTTTACGGAGCAGGGAAAAGGTCTCAGGACCAGTGAGAGAGTTCAAGAAGGCAGAGAGGCCTTGGGCTCTGCCACAGCAGCATAGGCATCATCATCACAGATCAGAGGAGCTATATTTAGGTTGAGTTTGATTTTCCCTTTCAGGTCTCGGCCTTCTGCAGCCACGGTTGTGTTTTAAAATCCAGACCAAAGGAAAACATCTCCTTCTCATCAACTGAATATATCTTACTCTTTTTCATAGCCTTTTTGTCCTTCATTGTTTATTTCTGCTTCTCTTGGTCTCCATTTAAACTGTCAAACCTTATTTTCCTCGCATCCTGCTGTATAAAAATCTGTCTTTGTTGTCCAAACAACAGCAGCAGCAACAGGACCCGTGCTGTGACAACTTCCATTCTGTTTTGGTGCCTTCCGATACCCCTTTCTGATGTTGTCAAGATATACAGAATACTGACATTAATATTTTAAGGAGTGCTGTGATGGGATGTTCTTAGATGGTCTTGGCTTCACTGTGTGCTTTTGTGTCTGGCTGACAGAGGCTATTACAGGTGCTGCTGACAGGTAATAGTGATGGGGATATTTTTCAGGCTGGCTCAGCAGTAAGTTCAGGACCCTGTGTAGGTACAACTAATTCTTAGATGACCTCCCAAAAACAGGAAATGACTGAGGTGAAAAAATATATATATTTAAAGTGACTGACAGAATCAGTTCAAAAATAACCCCAAGACTGGGGACATAAAAGTAAGAAGATGAGAGACTCAGACTTAATTAAGATTTAAAATTCTGTTCTCTTGCATTTACTGTCTTTCTAAAGATGCTTTCTATTTGGAGAGACTGAAAATACAAAGTGTAAAATATACATCGAAAAACAACCCTAGACTGAGCACATGCATCATTTATGATGTCTCCTATATACAGCTATTCTCTGAAGAATCCCTTATAGACTTTAATGTTTAACATAGATGTTGAGTGTCAAATACTCAAGAGACTTCAATCACACTCTGTCAGCCTGTCATGAATTTTACATGTGCAAATCCCTCGAGTGGTTGTAAATACTGAGGTGGCAATTTGGCCTCTGGTCAGCTTTTGCATCTGCTCTCATACAGTAAATGCTTGAGTGCTTGGTCTCTTAAAGATCCTTTTTTAAAATCACATTGTGCAGCCATTTCAGCGTAAAACATAAAAGATAATTACAGTTATTTCTAAACCCTGTTTCATAAGTGTTTGGTGTTATTATAGTTAGTTTTGTTCAAGTATTTTGCATTTACTGTAGAAAAACAGCATGGCGGCAAATGACTAGGTGCTCTGCTCTTATACATATAAAGTCAGCTTTAAAAAGCAACCAAATCTGAATCATTCTTTACTTTTAAGCTTCCAGTTATACTCATTCTGCTTCAAGTTGTTCAACTATTCAGTCCATTGTAATTGTAAAAATACAATAACAACCTGTTAGCTTTATACACAAGATGTGATAACATGAAAGGCTATAAGGGGAGATGTAAAGAATGAAAGGAAAAGAAAAGGACATATAAAGAAAGAACGGAAATGAGGATGGACTAAGACATTAAGAGTAGGAATGAGAGTAAAGACAACCGCCGCCCAGGGACATGTCTAGGGAGGGGCTTAGACAAAAATGTCTGACTTTAGTTTGTAGGTGTGATTCAGTTTTAAGTCAATAATATGCCAGAGTAGTGTCTAGCCTTAATTATTTTAAATACAAATGAATTGATACAACTGTTAAAAAGTTTGTTCACTAAGGCTTATTTATTTTACTTTTTTGGCGCTTTAGACCTGTTGTTGTACTATTTACTTTTGGAGGAACATTTTTTTCACTAAAGTATTGAAGCTTTATTTTATATTTGTGGGGTGTCACTGTGTTGTTATTGGTAGGTCTATTCATCTTTTAAAATAAATTATAAACAGTAATGTAAAATAGTGCAATGTTAGTTATTAAAGTAGGTATAGGTAGTGGAGACAAAAATGGTAAATTAAAGCTATGCCAGTGCATGTGCCCACAGCAGCCACTTCTGCGGAAGTCAGTGCCCCACTTAGGCCTCCCGAGTTAAAAAAAGGTGTGGACACGCCACTGCCACTGTCTGCTGGTATGAAGAGTAAATTCATTTTACATGGTGTGTTCATGTGCAACTTTCTGGCCGAGACACAAGCGACATGAAGCAACGCAACAGCTGGCTTTTGTCAATACTAGTTTGTTGTTGCAGATTTTGTGTATCTGTGCCTAAACAAATAGACATAGACAGACAGAAATGCAAACACACATTGTCATCCCTGGAGCCATGCTGCTAACATAAAAAAAACATTCACTGAAACTATATTTATCACCCCACTGCTAGGCCCTTATTTTCTATATTTTAGGAGCTATTATTGGTTACTTTTTCTGAAGAAGCTGTTTAATTATCATACTAACACACAGAGAAGGAGTGAGAGTTTATGTTTGTGCAGTGCAGTATTTATTTTCATGCATGCTTTCCCTGCATGTGCCCTCTTGTACGTGCCGGTGAGCTGCCTAAACTGCAGAGGCATCTCAAACCACAGACATCCTGAAAACAAACAAATCCATCAGAGATGCCTCGCTGGCTCCACAGTCTCCTCTGCTTCCTTATGTAACGTAGGTCTTGTCACAGGGAGTCAGCTTCAGGGGCTCAAGCTCCCACAGCAGCAACATGGGTCTTGTTAATACTGACCCAGTTTAATGGGTAGGCAACAGGGATGATGACTGGATGGTGCGATGATGTTTGCCGGGCCTGCTGACTGACTTGCTATTACTGGATGGCTGAATGTCTGACTAAAAAAAAAAAAACCTGTGTGACTGGTTAACAGCTGGTTAAAGAACAAGTATTTAAATTATGTCTTACTTTCAGAATTCAATCAATTTCTGGTCAAAACAACACATTGCATGACTGCCTATAAAGATGGACAACATAACAGCTCCCCCAAATTGCCCCCTGGTGTCAGACTGCAGTATAGGTCATAAAGCCCGCCCCTGCAGTAAATGGACATTGGCCAAACTAAAAACTCAAAGTACATGCCAAATAATTTTTTCCCAAAGAAGGTTTCTGTCATTGAAGGTACTTCTCATCCCCCTGATGTTTGTTCAAGTGTTTGTTTTTATGATATTTTTATGATATGATATAGGTTTTAATGAGTTATTAAATTACACAAAAGGGTTTTTTTAATCTCAGATATTTTAACTTTACTTCAGCATAGCAGGGGGTAAGTGGGAGCGTGTCATCTATCTTTATAAACAGTCTGTGGTTACAGCAGGGAAAATGCAGAGAGACTATTTCGAAATGCTTTATCCTTTGTTGTCATGGACCTGAAAATAAAGTAATGGAAACAGGGTTTTCAGGAAAATGCCATCATCACTTATATCCCTTGTTTCTTGTGTGAAGTTGCAAGTTTTGTATAGCCTGGTAAGACTGCAATAACTTTACCTATTGCTGTGTTTACTCTACTAACATTAGAGAAAGCGCTTGTTGTTTCCGGAGGCCAGATTTTACATCATCAACTGTAACACAGTCCCTGATTGGCTGCTCACACTGTCAACTACAGTACTGATCCCTGACTGGCCCAGATTGGATTTTAATTTCTAGAAAACGTTTGGTACAGCAGAGAGTCCAGACTGATACAGAGTGTGAAACAGAATGTTGAACCCACGTTACCAGTATGGTGTTATCAGGCAAGGTTTTATACGCCATAGCAGGAGATTTTCTAATAGTTTTTATGTAACTCATGCACCATGAAAAATAAATGAAAAGCCCAAAATATGTTGTTTTTTTTTTAATTGTTTCCATCCCCTGAAGGTATGCATTGTGATTCCTCTAGCATGGAGGCAAAAGTAATTAACCATTTCATTGTGATTTTAACGATTTTCTGGCTGCACTATAATGGCATTTAGTGATTGATTAAGAATTGATGTGCCATTTGCAGAGTGAATGGTTGGCTGCCCAGCTGATATGCAAATTAATGGCATACTGTGTTGTGTTATATATTTTCTGCATGAATAGTAAATGGGATTACCTTCTTACTGGCTAATTAACTGAATGACTCCCTGACTACAGTACATAGCTCAATGGAATCTGACTTGCTAGCTGGTTGTCAAATGTCTGGTTGAGCAGATAACGGATAAAACACAAATGCCCATCATTGGTGTCTAAGTCTTCTTTCGGTGGCAGACCAGCTGGCTGGGTGATTTGCAGGTTGAAGCGACACACAAACGTCACTCCTTGTCAACAGCGTTGTCAGCACATGTAAGATGTATGACTTAGTCCACCTGGTAATTATGGAGAGTCACTTGTTTAGTGAAATGAGGTGACATGACAGCTGCCACAACACTGCTTGGTGGAGACGGAGAGGGAGCAGGGGAAGGACCGCGGGTGGGAAATTAACAGAGTGGAAAGGACTTAAAGGGAGTAAAGCAGGGGTGAGAAGAAGAGATGAGGGAAAGGCTGGAGCAGTGAGGAGGGGAGGAGAGTGACAGAGTGAGATGGAACCTGGAAATAGGTGTGTGTGTGTATGTGTATGTATGTGTGTGTGAGAGAGAGCAAGAGAGAGGGAGAGAGCAATGTTCATGATGAGGCACTGAGGAAGTTGTCTCTCTCACTTTCTCTTAGCAAATTCATCAACAGATTGACTGCATCAAAATAGTGTTGTTATACAGCTTCTGACATAACTGCATCCTTGACATGTCCACACACACACATACGTTTGCATGCACACACATGCACACACACAAGATGAGATGCAGCATTTGCACTGCACCCTGGCTCCTCAATGATTCATACATTTCACACAAACCATACATGGAAAGACCCTTTGCACTATCTAGCCTACATTACGTAAATGGTAAAGATGTAAATTATATATTCAATGCTGTCTTTTATCGAGACTTAAATAAACATAAGCAGTGCAAGTAGTAGACTCACAGCTCCATGCAAACTGACCTTTGGTCTGTTTTGACCAAAGACTTGTTACTGTGCTTTGTCTCTGAGGTACGATGTGGGATGATGAATTTTACAGACTTCTTTTATTATGTCTGAATTTGAGGCTGGAAAGAACAATTTATTTTCCTCTCTTGGAAACTATAAGAGCTCTTCTGCAATACTCAGCCACTCAGCTGGCTGAAGTAGAAGGCAGCATAGAGAGTTTCAGGTATAAAATGTAAAGCTTATATGTATAAAAAGAAAAGGAGCAGTAGATTTCTGCAGAATGGTGCAGTTCCTGCAGTAACTATTTATTCTAATAGTCCAGTGTTATTGCACAGTGATAATGCTTGCGTTTTGTGGAAAACTGTCAATAATGTTTGGGTCACAGTTAAAGGGGAACTTGATTTTACCCATCAAAGTGTGTTTACAGGTCTTAAAAGGGCATACTGCATAATGTGAAGAGGGAAATGTGTGAAGTCTGATAAATTGCCTCAGTTTATTTCACTTGAGTCAATGTCAGTTGGGGCTGAAAACTATTTATTTGGATATTAAAAATAATCTTTCGTTGTGGAGTTTATCATCACTGCTGGCTGCCAGCTGCTGGAAGCCAAATCACCAGAAGAAAATATTTGCATTGTATGTTTCTGCTAACCACAAATGCATATGTTACAGTTGTACATTTCATGCATATCAAATGTAACACATGTAACAAATTCACAGTTTGCAAAAACATACAATGCAGACAGTTTTTGTGGTGATTGGGTTGCAGCTGGAGGCTACATCAACAGCTGCTACTGTAGCATACCATATATATATATATATATAGGTCTGTCAGTCCAGTTGATAATTTCCCTTTTTTTCCCTTCTTTAATTTTTAAACTGTCCAATTATAGAAGTGCAATGCTAAATTGGTGGAGTACTTAGCACTAGGTCAGGGACTTATGCTCTAGGTCAGGGACAGTGACAGGAATTGGCATTTGAACTCTATTGAAAAATTGCAAATGTATTTAATAAAATATTAATTAACAGTGTGGCCAAATGTATTTTTTTACTGGCTGTCACCTGATATAGATCTTGTTTGTCCTGTTATCAGTGTTATACACACACACACACACACACACACACACACACACACACACACACACACATAATGCTGTGAAGCATGCTTGTGCAGTAGTTGGTCAGTTCCATGGAAATATCTGATTTGGTTTTGAGAGTGATGGTGCAGTCTGTTATAAATAGTTCTCCCTAAAAGCTAAAAAACACTATCTGCTATTGATTAGCTGTCAGCACATGTTAAAGCTCACTGTCACTGGTCACACAGTCTGCCCTGGTAGGCTGAGCCATACACACACACACACACACACACACACACACACGCACACACACACACACACACACACACACACGACAGAGAGATACAGAGAGAGAGTCATGCAAAATGCATCCACAAGCTCTCCCCTCCTCTGTTTTCCCTGATGCTCTGTCACACACATACTTACAGACAGTACATGTGTACACATACTTACATGTAAATGCCTATCCCATGCAGATACATAAATAAATACATGCATGAACACACAAATCACAGGCAAACTCTCTCTCCATACACACATATGTGTGTGCACACACCGCAGTAATTTAGCATTTGCTCTGCTTGCTCTGACTTGAAAGATTCGTGTATTCATCACATCCTCTCTGAATGCCCAATCATTGGTTTACTGAAACTCCAGTGACCACGTGGTATCATTATTTAAACACACTACACCTACAACTTTTGAAGTGTGCCCACTGGTCATCTTTACCTACTTTCTGATGAGAGCAATGGTGGAAAAAACGTTAATCACAGGCAACTTGTATGATCAAAATTATTAGAGTAGTCTTTTGAAAAATCCAATATTAGTAGGCTGCTGCCCCCGCAACCCAACTCTGAATAAGCAGAAGAAAATGGATGGATGGATGGATGGACATTAGTAGCCGTCCTTATTTATGTCTGGAAAGCTTTGCTCAAATGTTGTGTAAACAAAGCACTGCTTCATAATAATGCCAGTTGCCTTCAATTACCAGCAGATACATCCTGAAACACCTCTGTGGCGTCATGGACGGTTTAGAATGATGTTTGCCCTGTTGTTTCTTTTGTGGTGATGGTCTTGCCAGCCACTTTAAGGTATGTGACAACTGGAAACCAGACCGTTGCTTATGTAATAAGGTTTCTGCTCATATGTGCTCAGCTGGGTCTTGCCAAATACTCCTTTGGAGCTTCGCAGTGCAGGTCCATGAGAGTGATTGTATTGGACAGCTTCCAGGTGTTCATGTGTGTGTGAAAGTGTGGTGTGTTGCGCCCTGTTACAGTGGCAGTTTCGGTAGAGGGGCGAATTACTGAATTGGAGAAATAAACTGGATTTTTTTTCAGGATGCAGGGACATTTATAGTGTAACAAAATACAATACTGGCAGCATCTGAGGAAATGCATCTGGCTGAAAGGACAGAGATGGCCCCAGATTCTCGGCAAGGGAAATTTATTTTTGTTGCACTTTTCATATCAAAAAGCATTCCAAAATTCTTCACAGATTATACTGTAAAAGCACAACTAAACACGAAATAAAACACAATCAAAGAAAGCGAGCAAAAGCACTCAATATATAAATAATAAAGGAACACAGAGTAAAAGAAAAAAGAATGAAAGCAGCACAAGGAACAATCAAAGGCAAAGACAATAAAAGCAATTAAACTAACAAACAAATTAATTTGATTTAAAAGATAATTTAGGCACACTATGAGTAAACATATGTTGCTTTAGAGCTAGGAGATGTAAAGCTAACTTAATTGCTTGTCACCAAGACTTGGAAATTAGGATGCAGAATAACAGAGTGTATATGTTATATAATGAGGTTAACATGGGTGTCACATTGTTGTCCATGTGAATTTTGGCATCATCAGTGTCAACACCAGAATCAGCACCTTGGACAGCGGCCATTATATCACTGGCCAATAAGAACTGGGGTATCTTGACTCTTCGATAGTTTCCTTGATCTGATATATAAAATGTCTCTGAGAGGTGTTAATGTATGTAATCTTCTCTATGATGCCACCAAAGTTTAAATCAGGAGAGACAGATGAATAAAGTATATATAATTAATAGTATATATTTTAACACAGACTATGAGTATACAGATGAACAGATTATGTGGTGATTAAGATTTAACATGAAAGCATTCAGTGCTTTTACTCCAGAGGGAGATTTTGCAATCCTGGAGCATCTAAGCAGCAGAAACATGAATCCTGTTTGGAGTCTAGACACCAGTAGTGATGGTGGCTGATGACTCTGAGGCTGTGATGGAGAGGATGAAAGGTGCGCATAATTGCAGAGATGGTGTGACGCTGTGCTACTGGTTGACTGTGATCAGCTGACAGAACAGCTGATGTCTCCACTTACAACCCCAAACAATGATGGCAGGACATTATGAGTAAGCTTTCATGCCAGAAATAAATTATAGACCTAAGCATGTTAAAGTATAGTCTTCCTGAATGAACTTTCTCTGGAGCTCTATTACTTGAAATCCTGAAATGTTCATTTTAAGTGTTAATTTTCTTCTCTGCTGTAATAGCATTGTGATTTATTTCATACCTGGGAGTTACATAACAGCCTTTGCTGTAGATGGTTATAGTCTATGAACTGTTTGGGGACAAAATGTGTGTGTGTGTGTGTGTGTGTGTGTGTGTGTGTGTGTGTGTGTGTGTGTGTGTGTGGTTAACCACTCCGGAATAAAAAGTACAGAGCTCATCAAGAGGCATAGTTCTCACAGGCAAATGCAACAAAGCATGAAATACACTAGGGAACCCACAAACACACAAAAACAGCACACAGAGTAGATGAAAGCACAAAAAACGATTAAGAATAAAATACACTGGAGCATGAAAAATTATAACAGTGTAGAATATAATAACAGCAAAGTTATTATAAGCCTGTTGAAATTAAATGACAAACATATTTTAGAAAGTCCATAAGTACTGCGAACAATACATAGCATCATAACATAAAGCTTTGCAGAGACTCAGTGAAGTGTCTTTTATGAAGAAACTAGCTCAGAAATGTTTTGAAAATAATGGCATGATCCTATTCAAAAGAATGGCTAAAAATGGATATGTAAAGAGCAATTTTTATCCATATCCATATCAATTGATATTGAAACAAGAATGACCTTTTTGTCCCAAAGCAAGTTTCAAAGGCAGTTGATGTACAAAACACAGATTACATGCTGCCTGAGAGAAGTCATGTTTACTGCAGCAGCCTCATGTACATGTATACACATACTGTAAATATACACCTTTGTAACTTTGTTAACAAGGTTGAGGTGATTCTGAAAGGTAACTAAGAAAAATCTACACATAACTCGTGTTTTTGTAAATGTCCATGCCCCCCCAAAAAACTCAAAATTATATAAAATTTAAAAAAATAGTGTGCAATTAATTTTCTGTCAGTTGGTTCATTTATCATTCAACTAATTGTTTTGGCTGTACCTCTATATACTGTTTGGTAACAAAAGCATCTCATTTTATTTATTCTTCTTATGATTCTTAATGCAAAAAAATATTAATTTGTAAGGTAACTAGTAACAAAGTGGTCGGATAAATGTAGTGGATTAAAAAGTACAATATTTTCCTTCAGGATGGAGTGGAGTAAAAATACAAAGTGTCATGAAAAGAAAATACTTAAGTAAAGTACAGGCACCCTAAATTTGTACTTAAGTACAGTATTTGAGTAAATGTACTTAGTTACATTCAACCACTGCCCACTCAGAGGGGGGCGTTATATTGGCAAAACCAAAACTGCACTGCATTTGCCAAGAAAGGGATGAGTCACTTTTTTCAGCTGTCTGTGCTGATGGATTTTGGAAAGGGTTATCTTACCATTACAGTGATTTATGTCTCCAGCTGAAATAAACAAAGTCTTTGTGTATAAATGTTCATTGCAGTGAAAAATTGTCCATTATTTGTGTTCTTTTAACATCTCTTCCAGAACATCTGATGCCCCTCTGATTAGAACAGTTTACGCAGGACACAGGTGGCTCGAGAGCTGGGGTGGTCTGTCTGGAGAATCAGGAGCAAATAACACACTTGTATTTTGGGCTGAAGGTCAAGCGCACACTCACAAGCATGCAAGATCAAGCCTGGGGTAAGGAGTATTTGGAAATATATCACATAGTTTTTTAAATCCCTGTTCCACTTAGAGACACCAGATGGATGGTGTTTGTTACATTGGACAGCAGCTGAATAAGTGACTAGATTTATGCTGAATGCATCACCAGCAGGGGCTTTGTGAAAATTCATTTGTATGGCACCTTTCTAAAATAATTGCTACAAAGTGCTTCCCAAGTCAATAAAAACAAAAGAGATGATGCAGACGCATTTACACAGCAGAGCAGCACATAGGAATCAATAAAAGGCCTGTCTGTAAAAAGAAAAGGTTTTCAGATGCAGTTTAAACATTGCTGACCAAACAAGAATATTTCTCTGTGTGCTTACTTTCATAATATCTCAGAAGCTCATACATCTGAACCGGAATGCTCTCTTTATTAGTATTTCCACTGCTAAACCTCCTCCATCAGTCAGGTTTATTATTGTGCTCTGCTATGTTTCAGGCATTTTGATTGTAACACTTCTTCACATGAAATGTTAAAAAGACTAAACTTAAGATTTTATAATTTAATAAATGAAGTAGATTCTGAAAACAATCAATAAAAAAGTGAAAATTATGTAGGACAGAAACATTACAGTAGCTGTTTGTGGGTTAAAAAACAATATCTTATGCATGCAGCCTTGGAAACAAGTCCACAGTTATTTTCAAAATATGTTAATATTTAGCTTGTAATATACAGTATGCCTCTCTTTGTCCATTCTAATTATGAGTTTTTGTCATGACTGATAGGAATTTTCAGCAATTTCTTTATTTTTTGGAATATTGAAGGAGTGTTTTCCTCAAGTTTCTATCAACCAGCCCTCTTCAGCAGTTTCTGCTTTCACCTTTAACACTGTAAAATAAAAACTGTTGTAATGTGATAGAGGGCAAACACAAGTTGGCTATCAAGTTTATTGGGGTAAGAAAATAATCTTTACTGTTGGGGAGTTTGAACAATATTCCTAATAAAGACAGGTAAACTTACTTTCATGACATGAACTCATGAGTCAACACTGACTCTGAGAAATAAGATAGAAATAAATTTTAAAAATACTTGTTTTGCATTTATCATTACCATGACAAAGAAAAAATCTGTCAAGTTGAAAAAATGTTTCACCCAGCATGAACTTGCACCTTTCATTTGTTTCCTCTAAAATGTTCACCAATTTAATTCTTTTTTCTGGTTATGTTTAGACAAACACAACACTCAGTTTAAGTATGAAAACAACCTGATCTTAGTTAAAACTGAAAAATTCAACAGTGACTGTGCAGTACTAAAACATATCTCATCATTCAATGAAAAAAAAAAAACGTTTCCAGGTAAAGTGATGCAAGGAGAAATTACATGCAGTATTTCACAGCTTTAGTTGATATTTACACAACAGTTGAGAAATAATATTGAAGTTCTCCTTTCCCTTAAGGCTATTTTGACAAAAATAAAAAAGTTTAATTAAGACACCAAATATATTATTTACATTTGAAATATATTTTATTTCCCTTTGAGAGGAAGAATCAATGATTAAAACGTCCATTTAGCCATTGTCCCCACAGCTTTGTGAAATTTTTGCTTTGTTTTCCTTATTATTCCCTATCATTAGTCAGTCTGGTTGAATTGTTGTACAGTGTTTTGTCCTTCAGGTAAAAAATATAACCTTTTTCGTGGCAAACCCTTAATGCATCATAACCACTATTTGTAAAGAGAACTTTTTTACAACCTAAAAGCACCAAAGACCATTGAAAAAATGTAGAGCAGTCCTCTCACTCATCTGACTGTACCTCTTGTGGGAGATGGCCAATAAGTTTTACACCATGTATGATGCAAACACATTAGAATCTGACATACAGTGCAGTGCAACACGAGTTCAGTACATTCACAGTGGATTATACAAATTATTTTTAAAAATACAGAGTGGAGGAATATGAAACTTTGGATACAAATAAGTTAAAATGTTGGAAGATTTTGATTTATCTAACACTGTTAATCTTTAATCTTTAATGTTACAAAAATGAAGAGAGTGGAACATAGGACAGAGAGTTTTTTTTATGATACAACAAATCACAGTCGTGAACCTCTTCGCCTCTGACAGGTGATGTCATAATGCTGTCATGCGAGCGGAGGCTTTGAGACATCACAGTGATCTGCCCTCCAGGCCGACCCAGGACGGCGGCCTCTGGATGGAGATCTGGGTGACATGTTTTCTCTCGGACTGTCTCGGTCTGTTGCTGCATCAGTACTACAAAACCTCAGGGTCAATATGCTAAATATTGGCACATGTTTATGTTGACGACAAACATTTACAAATAAATCAGTGAATAAATGGTGAACAAAACTCTATGCATCATTTACATTGTTAGATAGACGTCTGTTGAAGTGTGATGTCCTTTTTTGGTGAGCAAACAAATTAGACTTTGGACCCTGTAAACAGCAAAATAGCACATTTTTAGTCAATCAAAGCTAAAAGAAAATGAAAAAGCTATGCTAAGTTAACCTTGGGTTCATTTTGTTATTTAAAGCTTTGCACGACTTCTACTTTTTTTATTGCTGTTTAAAAGTTTTAAGTGAATGTGAGATTAAACACTTTTTAAAAAGTTATGGGCTGTAAAGATAAACACCAAAAACTGTTTATCTTCTCTTTTTAAATATCTGTCTCTCACAGTAATTACAGCTATCCTGGTAGATCTATGAATGCCACATAAATCCATATCACCATGACTTTATAATCCCCATAACTCTGATGTGCTAGTGTTGCAGGAGATATCATCAAAGTGAAGCTATTTTACATTTAAAGGGAGCACACATGGTAGAGGAGCGACTTGTCAATATCGCATCTCCAACTGCTTTCATGAGTTCAATTGCAAAGAAACACGACACCTTGCAAACATAGATATACAAAACCAGATTACACACAACCTAAATGCATAATGGTACTTCAGTGCAACACTATAAATAAACATTTTCCTCATATTTTGTATTGCACTTCAAAAATGAAGTTTCATAAATAAAACCATCCCTGGCCATGTTTATGTGGTTGTCATTTGCTTGCAGTGAACTCTGTATGTGCTGAGTGCTTTTTGGGTTTGGGCCAGGAGAAAAAGTGCAGATAAGGCCCGCATGCAATAACTTGTAACCCTGACTCCTACCTGAACATACTGTGGAAACACACACTGCCCACACACACACATTTACCATTATACTAACAGGCCAACACAAGCCACGCTGGTCCAAATAGTCTGACTTGTGTTAGGAAAAACCCCACAAAAACACTTGAGCCTACTAATTTAGCTTTTTGATACAGTCACTAAAGTGTTTCAGCAGTTTCGAAAGTTCACACTCAAAGGTCACAGAGAGGCCGATAAAGGTTTAAATATGAGGATAACACACTTTTAGACAGTCAGAAAAAAGAGAGAAGAGAAGTTCAAATCCTGCTTACTTTTTCAACTCCACTTAGAATTATTTTAATATTTGAGGGTAGTTATTTATTTATTTATTTATTTATTTATTTTTCAGATTTTTCTGCCATGAAGTTCTTTTACTTCAAAACTTTAAGTATATGTTCTTTTTATATTTACTTACTTTTACTTAAATACCATTTTCAGTACAGGAGTTTTACTTGTAACACAGTATTTTTACAGAGTGATTTCAAATATTGGTATTAGTACTATAACTCAAGTAAAGTATCTGAATACCTCCTTCACTTAATTTGTTTAGCAGAATCAAATGTTTTTTCAAATATGTATCAGGTAAGGGCTATATGACAGGTAATATTAGTTGTGTGGACTGCCTCTCTTTTATCATTTATTTATTACTTTATTTAATTTTTTTTAAATAATTAATGAAAAAAAAGTTTGCTTAAAAGTACGTAATTAAGTTAGTAAGGAAACACAATGATATTTCCGAAAGAAATAGTTAAACATTACTGATAAAGTGAAACCTGTACTCTACTTCAACTGAAGTGCTGCACCTGCTGTGACATAAATCAAACGCACCCTTCAGCATTAAGGCGGTCCACTCAGTGAAACGCCCACCTGTGCTCACCTATGGAGCAGTTATCCCACATGAGAGGAACAGGCCCCTGTCGCTCATGTAGCATGTTTGCAAGCTACACTGACAGCAGTCTGGTCATTTTGACAGAGGACGGTTTTGTGTGGAAAATAATTGCATCTGCAAACTTTCACACGTAAGCAGGTGGCCTAAAACGCTGCATCAAGACAGAAGAGGAGTTTTTCTGTCTGGCGTGACTAATTCCCAAAAGGATTACTTTTCACTGAGACACCAGAGATGACTGCTTCACTTCACCAAATCAATGTAAGTACCTGCTTCCTGTGCCAACGCGCGCTTAATGCTTCCGGCTCTGATCAGTAGTTTATGGTCGTTAAGCAGCTCGTGGTTCAGCGTCTGATGGTTGGTTGCTCATGTCTGCTTGCATGTTGCTGGTGTGTTCTGTTTTTGCTCAGGTAACGATCAAAAATGAGTTTCCTGTAAAAGTGTCGGTTTGTTTTAGTTGTTATCTAGCATGTGCATTTGGATGCTTTGCACTATGATTTAGTTTGTGGTTAAATATGAATATTTATGTTTGTACTAATTTGCATGTTTCCCTTAGGGTTTTCTTCATGGGGTTTTCTTTTAGCAAACGAGCTCTGCAGTAGAGGGAATATTGTGTTGATTTGCAAGCATGACTGCTGTCTTGCTCAAAGCTCATTCCCAATTATTCTTTTATAAAAAGTTAATGTTTTTGGCTGACATACTGGTATTGTTCTCTGTCTGTCTTTATGTTGTTTTATCTCTCTTTGTCATCTAGTGAGGGACAGCAGGCCCACTAATAGTTTTCATGGTTCTGCAGTTTTTCTGACAAAAAATATATAGAGAAAATGGACCAAAGGTTTCAGTTTTTCCAGTCAAAGCAACCTCTCAATGTACAGATTCACTGTCCTATTCTTCATATCATCTCTGCTTACCTGCCATAATGGTTGTATGATTTATGTATGTAGATGTATTTGTGCACTTTTTGGGGTTGTTTATTATCCTTAAATAATCTCTGTTCTGTTTAGGTGGGTGATAGCTTTTTGGGAAATGAAGATAAAGTATCAGTGATTTTATTACCAGCCTAGACAACAACACAGTGGCTGGTATTGTTCTCACCTTGTGAGTCTCTCTCTGTGCATCATTGTATGGGTGTTTATATGTCTGTCTGTTGACAGATTTTAGGAAACGTGATAATGTTGCAACTGTGCAAGGTGCAGTTATTAAACCTTACAGCTGAGTGGGGGACATTAAAATGAAGGCCGAATTAGAAGACAGGTGTGGTCCAGGCAACAGGGCCAGAAGTAGAGAGGTAGGAAGTATGTACGCACCTGCCTGTCATTTCATTTAAGTGATGGATTGTTGTTTTCAGGGCAGAAGTCATCCCATTGCAAGATGGGCTCTAGTTTTGATAAATGTTGATACATACACAGTAGATCAGAAGTGTAGAGGGGGTTATATGAAGGTATATGGGGTTAACTCACCTTCACAGTATACTCTCTCATTAGCCAAAGAAGCCATTGGAATATATGGGAGAGCATACCCACTTCCTCCATGATAACCTACCCATCTACCTTTTAGTATACCTACCTCATCAAATACCACTGCAGTAGATCAGTGACTCTACCCCTGAGTAGATACTTAGGCATATGAGCACTTCTTGCGGGCGCATCACTACCTTTCAGTTATGTCAGCCATATTGAAAATAATAACAAACACTACAAAAAGAAAAAGCAGATTTAGTTTTTGCAAATATATAACTGTGAGGAGCATTGCTGAACATCAGCGGTCGGAGTGTGCTTCCATGCAATCAATCATACTGTAAAGTGAACTCATGTTTTATTTCATTTATCAATTTCTACCAACAGTCAAGTTCAATTTTGTACAGCATTTTTCAAAACCACGAGATACACTCCGCTTCATATTTCCACCGATGCTGAATGACTCTCCAACCTTCAACGTCTCGATGATTTTCTATTTTATTTATCTTCAGAGTGTGTTCAGGCTGTTTGATATATGACCTTCACATAAATATATAAACTCAACATAATATGGTCGTTTCAGAGGCTGTAGGTTGGTGCTATTGAAGTGAATCGCATTTTACAGAGAGGTGCTTGTGTTATGTAGCATAACCTTCTCATTAATATAAATTTAGCGGACAAAAATAATAGTCTGTCAGTACACCACAAACTGCAGCCTCCAAATGAACGTAAAACCATCTAAAAATATAGGATTTATTGCAGGACTCCAAGAATACTGTACAGAATTATGAAAGCTCTCGCAATTATGTGTGTGTGTGTGTATGTGTATTGAATGATTTGTGTGATTCATAACACCCCCTCCTCACCTTGTCGTACCCCATGCTGGCTTCTCGCTTCGCTCAGTTATGGCAGACAGCCCACCTCTCCCTGCTCAGAAATCAGTTTCAGCACGCCTGATGAGTGATACAGAGCTATGCAAAATGATATGAGTTTTGTAAGTTTTGAGTTAAAAGGTGGCATATTTTAAGGCCATATAAGCTGTGGTGTTGAAGAAACATATACGGTAATAATATGGCATCTGTACATTTCTGCATGTATATAAGCGTTACACTGGGTTGGATGTGTACATTGAGTGCTCGCACACCTTTTCTCACAATCACGTTTGCTGGCTGTCATGTGCAATGAGAGCGAGTGATGTCGGTCCACGGGCGCTAGTAGCCATGAGCTCGCTGACAATCCATGTGCGCCAGTGCTGTGTGCCCGTGTCTGCTGTCTTTGCCGATCTGCCATCAACATGTTACATGAAGTAAAATGTCAGATGTGAACGGCTCCAGCAAGGACATTGTGACACATTTCTGTTTCAGTGGTCACAGTGAGCTGCGAATGCATGAATGTTGTGTAATGAAAAATTGCACTTCAGCCTCACACACTGTTGTACACTGTAAATCTGAGTTTCACCACATTTTAGCTGCTGTATTGGAAAGAATTAACCTTTGTGTTGCGCTTACTTTACTCTAACATACCATGTGCCTTGTGTCTGCTAGGGGTGGGAATCACCAGAGGCCCAACAATGTGATATTATCAGGATACAACAGAATTGTGATTTCAAACATTTTGTGATATGTTTAGTATTGTGATAAAATATATTGCAATGTATTGAAATGTTTTACCGTTTTTTAAAAACTGAATTATGATCCCAACAAAAAAACTGGTCACCACTTGTTTTATCTAACAAGATAAAGTTATAAAGATAGTTAATTTTCACTTAAATATTTTTTTCTTGAAGCAAAATATATGTAGTGGACTGAAAAAGCAATTAAATGTAATATCTTCTAGTCTACCAAATATTTATTTTGAATAATATTAATATGTTTTTTGTTATTTAAAAAAAAGTAAAATACAAGCAGCAATACTGTATTGCCACACAAAAGATCTCACTACTATGCCATATTGATTTTATCCACCTATCAATAATGTCTGCCTCCATTTACACTTCCTTGCTTGATATTCCTTTGGGTATGTCATCTTGCTGGCTAAGTTGCTTTCATCTTTTTCTTTCCCCTTCTTTCATTAAGAACAAAGTGACCAGTTTGGCCTCATTCCTCTTCCAATTAGAAGTGATCGGTTGCACTGCATGTTGAAACAGCTCAAAAATCAGGACAGAGATAGATGCAGTTATGAAATGGTTTAGCTGATGCCAGCAAAATGCAAATGTTTGCATCAACCAACCAAATTTGGCAGAAACAGGTAATGGTAATATTGATAGTGAATGGTGAATTGTTACAGAAAATAATGATTCTGGGAATTGTGGGATCCAACCCTGGAGGCATGCAGAAGAAATGCTGAATGCATTTGATGGGCAGTTGGAGAAATGTAACCTAAACACATTGGCTTAACTTAATAAAAGCTGATGGTAGGAAACCTCAGTGAGTTCTGCACCGTACACCTTTTAGCAGTCACTTATTTGCCAAGAGATCTAGTGATGCTTTCTGTAGTGATATAATTCTGTTGATGCAGGTTGTGTCCTGAATTCTTTATCCATATGCAGGATCACCTTTCCTTCTTCCTTCCAAGGCAGCAATGACTGTACTTTTGGGGGAAAAGTGTTGTTATGCAAGCATGCCCTCCAAATAGCAAAGCTGTAGGTATTTCCGATTTAATGCACTGGTGCTTAGGCATTTCTCTCCATTGTCAATACTGAGGTGAGAACTGACATTGTCGATACTATCATCTTGCACATTTCTGATTTGAATTCAACTTTAAGCTGCTATTGTCATTTTGGCTGACGTTATTAAGTTTGTTTTAAACAAGATCATGCAGTCCAGCAGAGCATTTAATTAATCCCTCTGTCTGTTGCCAGTGCTGTTGAATTTGGACAAAACATCAGTCTTGGTTTTTTTTTTTAGCAATTCAAACACAGAGGGCAAGAATTCAGTTAATTAAAGTTCTGTCAAGTTTTTCATGGCAGCACTTTTCAATAACAAGCCTATTAACACTGTGAACCCATTGATTTTCCTCTTTTGTTTCCTTCAGATCAAACATTGTATGAGAATATCACACTCTGTGATGTGCTTGTTCCAACTCAACATGCCATGCAATGCCATTACATGAAGCAGATATATTCTAGGTGGCTCTGCATCATTTTATATAGTTTTTCAGGTAAAACAGCCCAGCATATTTGGTTTCTCTGGAAATGTCTGGGTCTCATGCATAGACTGTATAACATAACAGACATAGTTACTGTAACGTCACCCACTGGTTTGTGGACTGGTGTTTTATAACCTCAAGTAAAATTGAAATTTTGTCCATTGCCATCTTGTTTTTTTGGAGCCAGAGGTGACCATTAGAGGTTGGCGCTGTGAAGGAGCCAGGGGTGGATCAAACTCCCAGATTGTAGCGACCCCTTGAGGACAGCCTGTAACTCAAGCGGCCCAGCCCTAAAATATGTGTATCTTTAAGCCTTAATAAAATACATAGGTATTGCTATAAGGACCGAAACCGCTTTTTGTGCCAGGCTGTAAACATGTTCATTTCTGCTGTGAAGTTGGGCATTTTAACATGGGTGTCTATGTCGATTGACTCGCTCTTGAAGCCAGCCTCAAGCGGCCATTAGAGGACTTGTTTTTGGCACTTCTGTGTTGGCTTCATTTTCCAGCCCCGGAGGTTGCCTCCTGGTCTCAACAAGAGTTTCAAGTAATTATTGCAGGCCAAACATTTGGCTGTGCAACATGAATTGTGAAGATGGACCCTCTTGTGGTGTCTGTCAGAGTTGAGGAGGTTAACACCCTGAGGCAAGAGACACAGGAATCCTGTTACTTATTTATGTCATGCCTCTTAAAAAAGGTGCTGAATGTTGCCCACAAACACAGATATATAAAGCTTGAATTTTTAGATCACAATATTCAAGTCATTTAATGCTGCCATTAAGGCACACACAACATAAACACAGATCATGCATTAGGTCGGGAGAAGGATGAGATGATAACAGCCTTTGTGCACCAAGGTGTTTTATTGAAAGATTTATCCTTTAATCTGGATCTACAGCCCATAGTATCGTCAGTGAGCGGGTGAAGCCTCAGGCTCTCTGAGCACATACCATCACCTATCCAGTGGCGCATGGAGCTTATGTAGGTTTGTTATTAGGAACGGCACTGGCCGAGAGCTGAGGGCTAAGATTAAGGGACATATCTAAAGAGCACATAATGTAAAAGTATAATTCTAATGGAAAATATTAATGATTTATCTGTTTTGATCATTTTAAATATCTGAAATCAAGGATAATGGATTATTTTGAAACAAAACGCTAGTGTCGCAGTGCGGCTCTCCTTTACCACAGCTGGCCTCACTTTTGTAAGTAGGGAAGTAATATTATCACCATGTCTATCTATTGTGTCAGAGTTGTGTTGACAAATGGACAAAAGCTGACAAACATAATGTATTGTGCAGTTTTTTTTTCTTTCACAGGCTGTTTGGCATTGGTTTCCTTCAGTTTGTGATTGAGCACTTGATTACCAACGCAGCATCACCATTAGCTGCAGCCCCGGAGCCTGCTGTACCAAAACAATGCTGCTGGCTACATGTAACACTGTTGGGTCAGAAAGAGCAGTCTATTCAACCGAGGAGGACAGAGTGCAGCTTTTATACTGAAGCACAGAGACAACATAGTATAGTGCTATCGGAGATGATAAATAGAAATGCTTCAGTCACTTTTGTCTGATTTTAGCATACACTAGTATCTTTTGTCATGTTTGTTACCCCTTTCACTGTTGGTGTGTTGCACAAGAGTGCACCACAGTAGTTGACAACTGTGTAAGACCACACTAAGTCTGATTTTAAAGCATATTCTTTCCTCTACATTTTGGTCTTTTATCCATTATTTTAAGCCATTAATCTGGTCTCCCTGGATACATCTCAAACTGATAGTTTCATGTTTTAGAGTGAATGGAGTGACAAAGCCATAAATAATGATTAGTTAGATACTGTTTATTTACCTCCTTCTGGATGACTTTTTTTTTAAAGATCTATATAGAGGAACATGAGTGTTTTTTTTAAAGTTGAGATCAGTGGATACCATTTGTTGTCTTGCTCTTTCTTCTTTTCTCATGATCTTCATCTCTTAATGGTCTAGTTTAATCTGGCTCCATAATTCAGAATCCATATTCAGAAGTTTAGCATTCAGTCCTTTCTCGCTGTCTCTCTCTCATCTCAGGGACCAAGCAGAGCAAAAATTAGATCAGATATTTTCTTTCAGTTAACAAATGACCAGATGTAATTGAATTTACTATATTAAAATCCAAACTAAAACATAAAAAATCATATCTTAAGTCTCTCAAATCCTATCTCTTCTCAGTATTTGAAGATAGGGCTGTACAATATGGGGAGAATTGAATATCACAATAATTTTTTACTTAATACCTCAATGTTGATATTACGACAATATTGTAGGGTTGACAACTAGTGTTTGCACATGGTGCAATATATGAATATCATAGCCACATTCCTACTGACACCCACTTGCCACAAATTTCCCACATATTTGAGATTCAGTCTAATGGGTGCAGCAGGGTTGTGGGTTATTGCCTGCAGTACAGTTGTTGAAAAATGAACCAGAGGACTGAAACATTTGACTTACATACATGATGGTCCACGTGCTGACATGTGTCTCTCCCTCCTCACGCCCATGCAGGAATGGAAACCCTTTTAGCCTAAATGGGTCATGGCCACGTTATTGTACATTATGCGTCATAACCTACACATTTATGCTTATAATGTATATAAAGTATGTCACTAAATCTATTTCCTGATGTTATCACAAATAATTCAACACAAGGCTCCAAGTGCAACAAAATGTATTTGTTTAATGAGCAAATTTCATAACAGCTGGCCACGTCCGCCCAGTTCTGTGTATATGCATGCGTTTGTGCATAATATCTCACTGCATAATACTGCATGACTGGCAGGCAGTGCCGCCTCCATGGAGCAATGCTGAATTCAGCATTCTTAGCTCCCTCTGTGCTTTTTAAATATGTCAAGTCCATTATGAACGTATCCCAAGCTGCTTGCGAAAACTGTGTCAGACTAACAGACTGACAGTCTGCATTTATCTGTCTCTCGTGCAAACAAAGCACGCATTACCCATAATCATCTCAAGGCTTTGTGCATTTAAACACTGAACAGCACTTTGCAGAGTAACAACAGACAATTATGTTATATCAACCTCTATCTCATTTTCATGTAAATTTTATTTTTAGTGGGTGATCACCAACCAGAAACTAAACAAAGCAGCTTGCATATACTGCTCATTTATTCTGGCAGTTATAATGCAAGAAATTAATATACTGAATGATTTCTATCACTAAAAATTTGAGGTTAATTTAGGTGTTTAGAATTTATTTACTCAGGGTAGTTCCTCCATTTCTGCTGTTCATTTCCACTGTGAGAAAATAATACCATGGCATTATGTTTTCCATTTTTTCCCATTCTCATGAACACAGTATCTGAAACCACCTTAAGGGAATTTCTTAAAGTTTGGCACAAACATGCACTTGTAGTCAGTGATGGGCTGATTAGATTTTGGTGGTCAAAGGTCAAGGTCACTGTGACCTTGTATCCATCTCATTCTTGTAATCATGACATCTCAAGAACACCTTGGGGGAACTGATTTAAATTTAGCACAAAGTTCCACTTGGACTCAACAATGAATTGATTAGATTTTTGTAGTCATAGGTCAAGGGCACTGTGACATTGTGTCGATCTTATTCTCCTGAATAAGAATATGTGACATTTAATTCACCAATTAAATATGTGACATTTGGTCATAACGAATTGGCGACTGGTTGTAAACTATAAGTGCAACTTGACTGGTTCGCAGAGGCATACAACCACAAGGTGGTATATCTAGTAATGAATCATTTATTTATGATATAATAAACGATGGCTGTGGCTCAGCAGTTAGAGTGTAAAGCTCTGCAGTCAGTTTACCAATTTATATCAGCATACCCACATAACATGCTCATAGTATGATCAGAATTGGTGGTGCTTACTCACATTTACTGTCATGTTTCATGCTAATGGTGGCCTTAAAGTCAAACTGATTTTTAGCCAGCATCATACTTACACTACAGTTTAATTGAATACTTGTAGTATGTAAATTAAGGGATTGAACCAAACTTAAAACAAGCTCTCTCATTCATACACTCGTTAAATGTTTGGTCAGAGTAAAACACAGCAGAAGTTTTTTTCTGTTCCACAATATGACGGCACATATTTCATAAAGCTCTCCACGGGACACTGTAAATGTAAGTGGGTAATTTCAGACAATGTCTGACCCAATTTAAAGTGTGATTATCCTTGTATTTAAGGTGTCAGGAGCTGTGGGAGCTTTAAAAAACTCAGCATAATGCACTTTCTGGTCTTACTCTTTACTCCATCCCCTGTGATGCTGTTGAACCCGAGTAAAGACGGACAAAACAGACTTGGTAGAAAATACTGTAAAACCAAAACATAAGAGCAGAATCTTACAGCCTACCGCTTGATGTTTCCAGTACAGCTACATCTTAATATTCTGACATTATAGGGTTGACTGTTAGTAAATAATTTACACAAACATATTTTTGATAGATAATAATCAGTAATGTGGATATCATGACCAAATAGGTAAAGACAAATGATAGACAAGCTAGAACAGCCTGGGAAGTTCAAAAATGATATTACTGTAATGTAGCCTTTAAAACCAGGGAAAGACAACACTCACAATATAACTATATTTGAGATCAAAGACGATATCTCGTCTCACATAGTGCTATTGATATAATATTGATAAATTAGCCAGCCCTAATTGAAGATAGTCTTTAAGAGTTAGTAAACGTCATCTGGTTTTCTTGTGTTACATTCAATGACTAACACTCTACAGCAAGACACAGCAATTAAAATAAATACCCTACTAAATATACCCTCTTTCAGGAAGTAAATAAAGCAATGCCACAGGGGGAATAAAGGTTTTCAGCTCACTGCAAACCCTCCACTCTCAGGCTGAAAAAGAAACACTGTAATCCCATTTTACCCAAAATGGGCTGCAGTCTAGAGGACCTTAAAAAGCACATTTTGCTTTTTTTTGCAAAGACTGGCAGAGTCAATAAAAGTGTTTCTACCACCCAACCATCCATCATTTTCCATCCATTCAGGGTTGCAGAAGTCTGCAGCACAGAAGCAAGCCATGTATTCATTTTAAAATATTGTCACTGTTATTCACGAAAAGAGCATCTAGATATTATGGAGGACAAAGATGGATTTGAAGCACATTTGTAGATTGAAAAGAAGGACAATGGTGGTAACACGGTGTGTAATCAGCAAAGTATGCACACATAAAGCTACTGGCTTATAAAACAAAAACAAACAAAAGACAGCTTACCTCACTTTGATTTTTGTGAATAAGCTATTTTAAACCTTAACCCTTTGAAACCTAAGCAAGCGGGCTTGATTTCTTTCAAAAACATTGTACGTAGGCAGTGAGTAACGAAAGAAGAAATTACCCTAAAAATTAGCAAGAAATGTGTAAAAAGTGCAAGAAAATAACCTAAAAAAATATTAATTTATTATTTTAATTGTTTAAAAACCATAATCATGTTGGAACATAATTTTAAATATGCAGTTATGATAATTATAAATCTATTTTTCCCTACCTTTTTTCTTTTTTTCCTAGACATATTTCCCTTTTTAAAAATATAGCTCTTGTAAATTTGTGAAGCAAGTTGAGTATCATGCATTAAATACTTGTAAAAAAGAGTCTGAAAGCAGCACAAAAAAGTAATGTCACTCCAGGTGTTGAATAGTTAGCTGACAGACAATATTCATATGTACAAATTTGAACTTTAAGCCAAGTGCAGCAGCACCACTCCAGTGGATTGTTGTGATGGGCGACCTCATTACATGGAGGTGAATCCCACAATGTTGGAGCAGTAATAATCACTGTACAGCAATAACTTCTCCGCGCTGCTTGTGGGTCATTATCGCTGGTGTCCACTTAGAGAATTGGGACACTGATTAATCAACAGGATAAAGGTGCCTTTTCTTACTCTCTCTCTCTTGCTTATTTCTTATCCCTTTCCTCTCCTCATGGTCATTAGCTCACAACAGATCTGTAATTGGACCCAAAGAGGCTCAAGAGGAAAACCCTTTTTCAGGCCTCTATGACATTGTGAACTGAATTTCGGCCCTTGGCTTTTCTCTCTCCCTCATCGTATTCATTTCTGGCATTATGCCATTAACTGTAGATTCACATATATTTTTCAGTCACCTTAGGCTGCCAGTTGGAGTTGCCAGTGTGTAAAATTGCCACAGTGGCTTTACACAAGACATAAACTTTGCACAGGACACCTCATTAATCCTTCTCCTCTCTATCCCACTCACCTTCGCTGTCAATGTTATTGCTCTGCACCTTGCCAGTCTTTGTGTCTGAATGGAGCAGCATTTTCTTATGTTGCCAATCTTGCTGTGTCTCCCTCGCTCATATGCAACTCAAATAGGCTGTTCCTTCTTTGACAGTAAGTTATCGGTTTGTATGACAGGAAGAAGCTGTACTAACAAGCTGTTCAATAGAGTACAGAACTGTGTCAATTCTGTTCTATAAATGAGATAGGGCAGATGTTTGCTACTTTACTGTATAAAAAAGTGAAAGAAAGAAACAAAATGTAGGCAAATTAACTAGATTTTATGTTTTCGGTATCACCCTAAATGCCTTAACAATAAGCCATCTAGGCATCTTATGTAACAAACATGGGTTTCAAAATTGTAGTGATTGAAAATTAAGCTTACTGGGGCGTTTGTTTTTAGAAGCAGAAGCAATGCACTTACATAGGCTATTGTGTTTTTGTATTTTTATGTCACAGAAAATGAGCTGTTTTCTTTTAACAACTACAACATGATGCAAGTTTCTTATCATGCATAAGCCACAGCTACCATTGTTGCTTCTTATTTCTGAATATTTTACACTTGTTTTCTACATGGCTGTACTGTATCAAAATAAAGGGAAATGGAGCTTTATAAATACCTGTGGGACATTGAGTTTAAAATGCAGATTAGTGGGTTTGATTTGCAGGTACTTTCATCCGGATAAAAAGCTTTTCAGAAAACAAGGTTTTTATCTGCATAGTTTTATTCATCTCAGGGTGGCCGAAGTATTAGGACAGATCAAAATTCTGTGAAGCAGTCACTTTTTTAAAGAACAAATTTACATTTAACATACCCAACATTTTTAAGACAAAATGTGATGTGGCATCATCAGTGACTGTTGTACAAATGTTTCGCAGGGATCAGTTAAAGCTGCAGTTGATTTTTGGCCACAAGAGGTTAGAAATAAAAAGCTGTAAGAGCTATAAGATGAACAGCTTGTATAAACGACAGTCCCTCCAGGATTTTGCAATGTTGCAGTCACATCAGTTGAAGCATATTCAGCCAATCCCCATGCATTCTTCACAGTTAAGCATTTTTTTTCGATCACTGCAACTTTACAGCAAATTTGACAATTTGAAAAAGACAAAAATCTCTCTTCATTGTAGAACTGTGCTCAGCATATTGATTTGCTCCTTCTCTTGTTGCTCCTCTCATAGTCTCTCTGATTTCTGTGGGATTGTGAGCTCTCTGCCTGGGACAGAGTCACACGCACATATAGTGACAGGGCTAACTGTTAGCATTACGAATGTTACTCAACAGTAATGGGAGATAATAGATTCTAATACTCTGGGAACTAAATGCTCATTATAGGGAATAATGTCATTTAAAAAAATCCTAGAAACATAGCAAAATGTATCTTATTTTAGGCCCTAACTATCTCAAAAACGGCCCATAAAATCATGGTGAGACATGGAGCAACATTAGGAAAAAAGAATGATTAATGCAGGGTTTTGCAAACAAACTTTCATTATAAGTAATTTACAGTGCTTCTTGAAGTTGTTTGTCATCAAGTGGTCATGAACAGGAGAACAGGAAATCACAATCATTTCAACACGGATCCATCAGTGGAAAAGAACAGTGCTGAGATGGAAGATATTTTTTGGCCTGACAGACCTGTATTAGTTTCCCTTCCTCTCAAATTACTATACATTTCTGTGAGACGCAGCAGTCTAACACACACAGACATAACACACACACACATGCACGCACACATGCACACACCTCTGTTACTCTGCCTCCTTCAACACACACCTTTTCTTGCAGGGACACTTCACCGTCTCTGGGAGATGAACAACGCACCCCTCTTCATTTTTGTGACGCAGATATAACTGTGGGGCACCTGTAAACCTGTGGAGATGAAAGAGGCAGTTTTGTAATTAAAAGAATCGAGAGGGGTCTTTTTTTCTTTCTTCTTACAGTCAATCTTTCAAGGCGGTAAGCATAATTGCCATGACTGATAGGGTGTGGGCGGGGAATTGATCTGGGGAGCCGGTGCGGTCCCATTATTCTGCTCCACTTCTCTGTATATCTCTCTCTCTCTCTCTCTCTGGCTCTATTTTTATATATTTTTCCTATCCCTGGAGATATCTGCTTGTCTATCCCCCCTCACTACAGTTACATGCATCCTTCCGTTTGTGTTCATAACATTCGCACGATTAGTCATTTGCTTCGCTTGTGTTAAAGCCGGTTGACAGTGTTTTAGCCGTTTTGACTCACCTAATTTTTCTTGTGACGTGTGCAACTACAGCTACAAATAACCTACAACTAAATTATGAAGACAGCTGTTTGTAGTATTTGTCTCTTAAACCACATCTGCACTTTGTACAAGACATTTTTCAAGTTGTTGTGTTGTAGTCACTGCACATTTCTCATGACAGTGTTGCAACAACAATACATACCGAAGAATCATTACAAGAGATGCATATTATTCAGGGATTATACTTACAAGGTGGAACAAAAAATTTTTTTAAAAACATCTTTATTAACAAAACTGATGTACAACCATGAAAATCACATTTTGAATGATCTCTATATATAGATTCTACATATGTGCAGAAATATCGGAGCAGGATTTTGGTATGTGAAGAGCTGTGGTTGCTGTTTGTAGTCTGAGAAGTGTTTCCCAATCAATTTTAAATGGCAGGGAAACGGTCTGTGGAGAGGTGGTACATATTGGCTGAAATGCATTCTCTGAACTCAGAACCAATTTTCTATTATCTGACATTGATTTAGTTTTATAGCAAAATAACATGTAAGATTTTGTGTGATTTTTGGCAACCTAGTGTGTTTCAAACCCTCTTTTTACTTCTGCTTTTAAAGAATCCTGTTAATAAGAAAATTGTGTGTGTGCACGTTACAATGAGGTGGTAATATGTTAGTTGGCAGGACTCTGACCAGACAATGGTCTTAACAGAATAGCTGTGTTTACTTGGATTGTCACCATAATATTTGCATGTAGATACAATATTACATGTAAATTGGTTTTGGGCCATCCCAGAACCAGTGCAGCTGTCCAGTGTTTGCACTGACGGGAGAATTTTATTTAGATTATACTTAGTTCAACCCTATGATCAATTTCTTTCTCTTTCCACCTGACTGACTCTTTTACTTCCACTGTCTCGACCAGTGACATATTCTCTGTTCATCTTCTGTCCACTGTCTTTACTAAAATCAGAACTTGAGTCTCCATCCATAGTCTGTCATCTGTCATTTGTCCCTTGCCTAACTCATATCTTTCTGTATTGACCTCATAGTCTCTCCTGTCAGTGGTCTTCCACTCTGTCATAATGCTTTGACCTTCTGTGCCTCCTGCAGGCAAGCCTGCACATGCCCGCCTGCTCTTTGGCCGCCGGATTACCCTGCATGCTGCATGAGCACAAGTGTGGGCAGCTGAAGGAGGGCTGCACATATGTCTCGTCCGTCAAACTTCTCCTTCCATCCCTTCTACACTAATTTTGTTCATCCACTTTGGCTGGTAGAATAAAAATGTCTGAGTTTTACAGCTATCTGACTCATAAGACATAACTTACTAAATTGATTTCATGTAGGGGGAACTGGGAAAGTACCTGAAGTTGATTCTGTATTTCTAAGAAAGTAAATCAGCTTCAAATGTAAGAGTGCATACATTGTTTTGAAGCTGAAAATCGAATTGTAGCCAGTGAAAATGTAAATGAATCCTTGTTTTAAACTTGTAAAACTGTGTGGGTGGCGTGTGTGACTCTTGTATCATTCTGTGTCCCCCCTATAAATTCTGAGGATTTTGTGGGTCTGTGAAGACATAGCACAGGCAGAACTCTCGATGAGTTTTCTTTAGCAGCAGTTTGTGACTTGAAGGTCGGATTGATCTGTTGATCCATTCAGAGCTGATCAGATGTGACCGATGGATGTCAGGACTAACCTGCGACTAACGTCCATGTCACCTGGTCTGTAACCAGCCCCTTACACCCCTTACCATCCTTAAAAACTAAGAAAAGAAAACAGGATATTACAATATCTGAAATCTAAGACAGATCTCTCATCTCATATCATCATACGGACATAATATTACTGTATTGCAGTCTAATTTCAGTGCTCCTAATGAACGGTCCAGCTTTAAAATTATCAACATCTTTTTGTGGTGGCAGATGTTGATGTAATCATGGTGGTTCGCCCCAAATAGTGGTGTGGGAAACCCTGGGCTAATACACTTTACTTGAATGCATGCATAAGTATCCATTTGCCTACATTAAGCCATGTTGGAAAACAGTCTTTTTGCCAAGGAAAGTCCATTAGTGTCGAAATCTCACACCGTTATTGACCTTTGAAAGACGACCAAATTTAAGTCTGGGTGGAAAATTGTGAAGGTCAGATTCTTGTTCTTTGCATAATTTTAGAACAAATCAAATTTTTGGAAAACTATACTGTGTTTATCAGTTTTCTTCATCATTTCGCTTCCTCTATTAATAACTGAGTATAGCTGAATAGTTCTCCTTACAGGGGTTACAAAAGTGCTGCCAGCAGTGTGAACAGGGTGAACAACTACAAGGATGGTGTAACTGAATTTAGCTACAGTAACACCATCTAAAGGGGCCCTCGCTGCTGTCATGGCAGCATTAGCTAACACACTAACACATACTACATGGAGACATATGTACACGCACCCACACATGCATGCACAAAGGGTTTACAGAAATAAAAATAATCACATGTACACCCTGTTTACTTCACACATATTTTTTTTTCTTTATGGAGACAGTTGCTCTTCATCTTTCTCTACCGTCTCTAGTCCTGCTGACTTCTTCTCTCGTGTATTTGAAGGTACAGTAATTCAGTGCTTAATACTCTGGCACTTTTTGACAAATAAGAAGGAAAGCTAGAGCCAAGGAAGTGTTGGTTAAATTTTTAACTTACTGGAGGTTTTAAACACACACACACACACACACACACACACACACACACACACACACACACACACACACACACACACACACAGAAGCCATATGAGCCCATCTTGACAGACATGCACCTATTTCCAGAGTTTAATTATTTGAGGGCTGATAGGGAATACAGGAAATCACAGGATTCCAAGGATTCAGGCTTTCAAGACGTTTCCTGACAAACAAAACAACAAAGTGGCAGAATTTTAATGATTCTTCAGCAGCCACTGTCTTTCTGAGTTGTCTAAATTCAAAACAGCTTGAACAGTAAACATATACAGCTTTTTCCTTTTTTGTCAAATGCGTCACAGGCTTAAAAAAAAAAAGGAATTTACTTTAAAAATAACACCGTCACTTAGCATCAGCTTCAATCCAGCAACCTAGCGACCTTAAAGTAATCTGTACATTATGAAAGACCCTCTGGGGAGTGACAGAGCAGAGAAACTAAATTCTGCATGCTGTAGGAATAGCAGTGTTGTGCTCTGAGATGAGCAACATGTTCCTTGGGAAAAGAAAAGAAGAAAAAACAGTCACAGACTTGTAAGTTAGCAGCTCAGAATTTTATTCAGAATCTTAAATCAGGATAAACATTTCACACATACAAGGACATGTATTTTATTGACAAACTTCTTCACGCAACTCCACATATGACGTGACCGGAAATGTGAAACATTTTTGTGAAGGGAAGATAGTTAGGTGTCTACATCAAGGCGAACAATTGCATGATAACTTTGAAGACAATGCTGTTCAGTTTAAATAAGGGATTCTGGAATAATAAAGTCTGCTGTATCACATGTTAATTCATCAACATAGTTGAGCACTTATTAATTAAAATAGCATATCTATCAGATGAAGAGGTCAGACCTGAGGCTATATAATAATGTGTTGATTTTGATTGTAGCTTTTGACAGGAGCCCCTGCCTGCAGTGTCCTTTCGCCTCAAATGACCTCTCAGCACACCTATGCTGCCTTCCTCTAATGGAGATAATGACCATAACTTTGATTGCTTGGTTATGATTGATTAATGCTTAGGGGTCTGTGGAAGTATCAGTCCTGCCATCACTCGCTGCATTTAGGGCGTGGCCTCCATCACATAGAGGTGAACTAATTGGCTGTTAGACTCTGGTGACAATGTCCCATTCACTCGTTTGAAAAGGTGCACTGTGTGACTGAAGCAGGGTTGATAGCTCTAGTAAGCTGCTCTGCAACATAACTGGTGGTGGATCCATCCTGGTCACTGGGAAATTGCACGTACAAGGCTCATTTTGGTGTCATGGACCTGCGTCTTTTTTGTTCTTTTAGAGTCTTCTACAGATAGTGATTTCACGTTATTTGTTTGCATATGTGTGCAGACTAATGTGTCAGAATCCATTTCTGTGGTTTATTTCATAGACTTTTCATATGTCGTATTTGCATTATGTTTTGTCTCGGTGAATTGCATGATTGACAGGCACTGACAGGCTGGTGATTGCATGAATATCTCAGTAGGCCCCGACCACTGCAAAATATGGAACTTTGATGACACTTTAATCATGCTACTTAGACATTTGGGAGTATGTTGCTGAAGATGGTTGAGATTTCATCACCATAAATTACATTGCTGCCAAAATAGTTATGCATAGTAGACACCTTTCTGCTTCTCTGTGTTGAGCTTACAACACATGATTCTTGCCATAACTCAAGAATTCATACCCCAGTTATGACAAAGTTTCTCACAAATGTCTAAATGGTTATATAATGATGTTGAAGTGATGACATTTTATATCATTGAACTGCACTTTGACATTATGATAATTTGCACAAATACCTTTCTGGCCAATATTTAGTATCATATCTTAGGAAAAGAAGCATTTGGTCAAATGCTGAATTGGTGACACTAGTCTTTGGTGCCCACCTTAACACTGTGGTTAATGTAGAGATCTTCTGTGCTGCTCAAGTTTTCTTTTTGTATCTGGAGAATAAACAACCCAGGTGCATAATACACCTGCGGAAAGGTGCTGACTTAGTTCTATTCATACACTCCAGTCTGTGTATGAGGAAGACCAATTTTGCTCACATGAGAAAGATAAGAAAAGTGTGTTATCCCTAGATATTAATTTTGTCTTCGCAAGCACATATTTTAAGTCATCCCAGCTGCTTGGATGTTTTGTGGAATATAATTAATTACATATAATTAGTTTATTATGTCACTTAACTTGCAAAAATCAACAACCACAGCACCCTCTCCCTTTTAAAAAACCCCCAAAAAGACACCAAGGCTCAGCAGACCCCAATGACTGCTTTTAAGCTGACCAGCTGAATCCAGGGGCCCTGTATTCAACGCGAAATTCAGTTTAGCAAGATGTCTCTGCAGGGGTGAACTACGACTTTCCATCCCTTGATTGTTGTGGTGACTCACTGTTAACTGGGAAAGATCACCATGGTAACATCTGCTGCAAAGCTAACCTTATTTGATGTGGTATAAATGTAACCTACCAGTCGCCAGTTACTATTTTCTAATACACTGAAAATCTTTCATTAAGTATGCAGAAGCCTTTTATAGTGCATTGCAGTGTCTCTGTAGATGTACATTAATTAAAACTCAGTCAAACAGCAAAGTATTTTACTTTTACTGTTAATGGCAGTGATATGCATTTTAAGACAGTTCCCCCCTCAGTAATGTTCTTGAGCTCCAGCAGCAGAAACAGAAATACATTTTTCTGTTTTTTGTTTTGCTAATTTGTACTCTTTGTGACTGTTAAACACTATATAGTAATCCATATACAATTCACAAATAACATAGTTCATGTAGGTTGAGGTTACAGATGATTTTGTACTACAATTTCTACTGCATGTCTGCCTTTTATATTCTATTTGTGAGCTTACACTCTAGATGTTTTACTCCAGTGAGTCAGATAACATTTTCTGCTACAGCGAGATTCTTTCCCCTTGTGGATAAGCGTCAACGTCTTATCTATTATAAGGTCACTTTTGATTCATTGATGTTGAAAAGTCCCTTTTTGTTGCAGAGATAAACTCCTTTGTGTCAACATAAAATGGGTTATCAGAACCAGGTGATGAACAATTCTGTGTTAATTAGGTCAGGTGATAAATTCTCTGAGGCCAGAAACCCCACTAAATAGGTAGTCCTAGATCAACAATGCCAGGAAAATAATCAAATAGATTTTGGTGGCTGGTGCAAGTAATTCAAGGTTCACAGGGCCACATGATATGCAATCCTGGGTAAACAAAACCAGATGACACATAAAATCTTGGGTTAACAAAGCCAGATCAAACTTTGGGTTAAAGGAACAAGGTTACACATAGATGTACATGTAATCCTGGGTTAACAAAACCAGAGGATCCATCAAATCTGGGGTTAATAGAGCCAGGTTATACATAGATCTACCGGTAATCCTGGGTTAGCAAAACCAGATGATACCTAATCCTGGGTTGACAAAACGACGTGATACATAGCCTTAGGTTTACCATACCAGATGATACGGAATCTTGAGTTAATAAAACCACATGATACATAATCCTGGGTTTACAAAGACAGATGATACATAATACTGGGTTAACAAAACTAGATAATACACAACCCCTAGATAAAAAAATCAGATGATACAAAATCCTGGGTTAACAGATCCAGGTGATGCATACATGTAATCCTTCATTAATAGAGCTAAATAATAAAAAATAACACAGATGATACATAATTCTGGGTTAAAAGAGCCAGGTGGTACCTAATGTGGGATTAATTGAGTTGATGATAAATAATCCTGGTTTAAAAAAATGTATTATGCATAATCCGGGGGGCGACAGAGCCTAGTGTTACACAATCCTAGATTAAGATAACGTTGTGAAACATAAGTCTGGGTTAACAAAGCCAGATGTTCAAAAATCCGAGGTTGACAAAGCTATACGATAAATAATCCTGGTTTAGGATTAAAAGGCCAGTCTCTGAGAATATTTCCTAAAAGATGTTGGACTTGGTACAGGAGATAGATAGCTTTAGTTTTTCTTTCTGTTGCTTAATGGACTTTTTGTCTTTAGGCCAATACCAGCAAATTTGTTAGATTAGTTAATATTTTATATTCATCAAGGTGACACAGTCATTGTGCTTGGACAGAATTTGTGATGACATGCTGCAGTGTTTTTGCAGGTGTGTGTGTGTGTGTTGGCATCAGCGTGCAATTTCTGTTCATCTATTTTTGCATTGTAGCACTTGTTTTTTTATCGTTTTATGTTACCTTCTCTGTGTTCAACTCATTGTGAAATGATCTATAGGACTGTTATTCTTCAATCATCACATTTATTTTCGCTCTGACCTTTCAAAAGGCAAGTTTCCCTTTATTCTGCTGGCACTCACTCCAACCTAGTGTGCTCCCTTGAAGCTGCACATTATAAGTCATTAAGTGCATTCAAGTATTTGTGCAATTCACCCTAGTGCCCCCTTAAAAGTACAAAAGGAGGGTGACAGATGTTAGGTTTAACTGCATGTGTTTATTATATAAGTATTTGCACCATAATGAGTGTGTCTGATTTTCTGTGCCCACACATGCAGATCTGTCAGTTGATACCTGCGCTCAGTATAATGCAGTGAATGTGCGCTCACTTTTCAGCTGACGGGGCATGACATTGTGTTCTTCCTTTTTTGCTACTCTGTCCTTGTCTCTGAAAAGGTATTATCACCATCCACTCTATCTCCCTTATCATCTCCTGCAAGGGGCAACTTTTTGGCTGCCGTGGCTCTCTGGTGGTTAGAAGTACCAGCTCCCTTATCCAGAGGTCATGCTTACAATTACAGCCCTGCATCACCAAGTATTTGGTGAACCGGCCCTGAAAAATGCAGAAGCCCTATCTTTACTGTGCTTGGTTACATAAATGTAGTCACTCTGTTGCACTGTATACTTAAACCTTTGGCTTGAATAAACTAAATACAGTTTTCCTCTCCAGCTGAGTTGGCCCATACCTAATGTTTTGTGCAGCATTTTCTTGTTAACTTGAAAATCTGCCAATATCATTTTGGTGTGTATCTGCATTTGCACAGATGGTGATGATTACAAGTGAAAAGAATTTTGTTCTTATCTTCCTCTTAAGCTGTTTTAACTATTTCTCTCCTCCACAGGGAGGTCAGTAAATTGGTCAGTTTCTCCCACAGCGTCTGCACCTGCAGATATTTTAGTGAGTGAGTTGGCACACAATAAAGTACGTGTTTGTTCTCCATGTCCGTATAAATGTAGCAGTTTACCCTCAAATTTTCTTTACTTAATAGTATGACAGCATTATATCATCAAGTTGGAATATTGCCATTATCAAGATTTGAAATGTTCTTATCATAATAAAAATTATACTTGTATTATCATGAACAATATGACATGGCACACCCCTAGTAAGATGTGCCTACATAGGCGGGTTCACAGCATGCATACGCAAACACAAACAAACAAAGACAGAGACAAATACAGGGATGCTTAAATGGGTTGTGGGTGGGTGAAATAATACATTGTTAATTGCATTCTCAAATAAGTGAACATAGCAGAGGAAATAGCAGAGCTGTTGTCTGACTCCTCATTATGAGACACTATGTGTATTTACACATGAGGAGCAGCGTAACTTCATTGGTCATTTTAGAAGCTAAAAGTCAAGTTCTGTTTCCTCTGTCAAAAATATAACTACAGCTTTGAGTTTTGTAGCTTAAATACCCCACAGTATTTGCTTCAGTCACATTACTACTCACATTACTCTCAGCAGAAAACTGCTCACTTCCTCAATTTGCAAAATCTGCCATTTGTGTAAGCTGCAGGTACAACTGGCTTTAAAAGAAATTAGAGATGACAAACTGATTGGTTGAATTCAGGTTGTGCCTAAAACACACTTGTGATTAATTCAGGGACTAAATAGAACTCCTTTGCTCCTTGCACTTTACTATGTGCAATTTTACTCGCAAAAATAGAGTTGGACACACAAGTGCACTTGCCCCTTGCACTCTAGACTGTATGCTACAGAAAGTTTAAGAAGGGCCCAATTTTTCACCCAAGAAAACTTAGTCTTAGCATATTGACAACCAGGAGTTTATAACTGAGGGCCTACATAGTAAGGACATGAACTGATTTTCTCACTCTGGGATAAAATAAGAACATTTATCAGATTACTTCATATGCTAGGATTAGGCTATTGCATCAGATCAATTATGACTTTAACCCTCTCACTTGTAAATATCATAAGTAGGACAGGCTGCTGTAATCGTAGTGCAGTAAAAATAACCACAGAAAAGGGTTCTGAAATAGATGGCCATCTGAAGAACCCCCTGGCCATGGGAAACAGACATGCTGCCTGGTGAAAGTACACCCTCCGAGCTCGGGCCAATCTGTCACCTTGCATATAGTGCTTCCTGTTTTGGCTCCCTATCTGTCTTTCTCTCTGTCTCTCTCTCGCTCTCTTTTGCCCACTTACTTCTCCATCCTGCCCACTACTGTACAGTCTGCAGGGTCTATTTCTGTTCAGTTCACTGAGATCCAAACAGGTTTGAGAGGCTCTATTTGTGCCCTCCAGTTGTCTACATCCAGGAAGTTCAGTAGGCAATCAGCCCCACTCCACTGCAGGCTTTTGCAGAGGTTTTTACTGCTTATTTTTATGTTTCTATTTGTATAGTATGTTTATGTTTGTCCTCATCAATCTGTCACTTTGTTGCTTATGTATTTTATGATTATGTTTACTAATGTTCAAGTTTTTCTTCATTAGCAAGAATTCTTAAATCATAATTTCAGTATGATTTGTTGGCTGGTGTTGGCACTCATCACTCTCACTCAGAGCCTGCCTCTGTTGCACTGTTAATACTTTATGGGAAACTTTATGATTAAAATTACAAGAAACTTCTTTTGTAATTTAAACTAGCTGGATATTAAAATTACACCATTTCTGTATGTTAAGTAAAGCCTCACACGTTCCATCATTACAATTACTGCACAGATTGGCTTTCTCTACATTTTGAGCCTTTTGTTGCTTGTACTTAGAAAACAGCACTGCTTTGGTGGAGAACTGAAATAGAGTCAATTACTGAGATATACTGTGTCTAAATTTGGAAGCCGGGGCTCTCCTCTTCAAGGCAGAACAGGATGAATGTGAACCTGAGGCTCCCATGGGTAAGACAACATCTGCCAGCCAAAACAAGGGGTGGGATGGGGGCCAGTGAGCTTTTCCTATGGCCACGGAAATACGGTTTTTAGGTCTGCAGAAAGTGACACAGAGCTACACTGCTGCTCACTCATCACTAAAGTTGGGAAGACACAGATGCTGTTTTTACATGAGTTTCTTTACATTCCCCGTGTTGTATAGTGCAGAGGATGCCTTGGCTCTTCCTCTGTGAACTCGTATCTTAGGTTGAATGATACCTGCAGGCTACGAAGTTCTGAGGATATTTGAGCCAGTCTTGGGAGTGTGTCTGTCCGTGTTTTAAGTACATTGCTGATAATTCAGGGTTCCTACAGCTCTTTAAAAAGTCTTGAAAGGCATTGAATTTATTAATCTAAAAATAAGGCCTTAACTGGTACTGAATTGATCATCTTTTAAGACTCTTAAAAATGTACAGACATGGGAAATATATTTATGGGGAATATATTTTTTCTGGTGTTGTGTTGGTAACATATATTTTTTGTTAAATAATTTTGTTAAAAATAAAGTATTGAAATCTCACATGCAGATTGAGAAACACAAAATCAACAAAAACGGCCATTTCTGTTGGTAAACAAAATAGATACCTTTATGGTAATAAAATATATGTTATTTTATTCAACACATCTGATGTAGAGAATCTAACTTTGTGTATTGTCTGTTTATATTATAATAAACATTTGAGCATAATACAGTAATATACAGTACTCAAAAAGTCTTAAATCTAACTTGCCCTAAGTTGCACAATCTATATTTTGGGGATAATTTGATTGTACAGAAAAATACAGGGGACAGAAGACGGGGTGTGGATGAGCAGATACAAGTGTAAACTAGTTAGTAGTTATTAAAACTTTTTCAAGTAAAAGTTTCCATTCTGCACAATATTTTACTTTCATAATTAGTTTTTAAATAACTCTTAATACTGTAACACGCCTGCTAATTGTCAGAGACACAGTTTTAAATCATGTGTTACTTCCTCACTGTAGTGCTGCATTAAACATCTCAAAAGTGCTGGTTTCACCTGAAAAATACTGCAGAGCCTAATTTTTTATTTTCTGTTGTGCATACACTTGAAATTGTGACATGATTAAGAACCTGAGAACAGCACACAGCGTTGCCTGTGACTGTCCTCATTTCCCTCTGTCCTACCACATTTTGCACTCCACTGAATCTGCAACACTCTCCTCTCTCTGTGTTTTTGTTTTTGAACATTTAGCCATTCCCTGATGAAGGCACAGAATTAGCTGCAGTGATAATCAGTTTTTGTTGTTCGTATGCATTTGAACATGGGTGCTTTTGGGAAATCAGTATGATAATAAAAAAACAAAAAGTTGATGTAAGGTACAACATTTGCAGCTATTTTGGTCTACGATTTAGACATGAATGCAAACACCAAAAACTAAACAAAAAATGAAAAATTTAGAAACATGTTCACAAATTTGAAAAGGATTATGTAGCAATGTTTGAAGAATTCAACAGAACAATAGAAGATTCTGGGGGACATTACAGACTGATAAAACTGGGGTGACTGTGACTCGGAGGTAGAGTGGGTCGTTTCCTAATTGTGCCATATATTGTATATATTTTATGGTAAAGGGATTTATTCTGTAGGGACGGGGAGTATGTGTGATAGAGTGACCATAGAAAACGTATCTGTTAATATGTAGATATATTTATATGCATTAGGGCTGGATATTGTCAATAACCTCTCATTTCAATTCGATTTTAATTCTTTGGGTCATGATTCAATTCGATTCGATTTGATTTGATTCGATTCGATTAGATTCGATTCGATTAGATTCGATTCGATATTGATCCAGTTGCTTCAATATCGATTCAGTTATGTGTGTTGATGTCAGAAATACCCAGATAATTCATCTGAATACCTTCTGATCTGTGTTCAATAAAGTGTGCATTATCTGTATTGATTTAGAACAAACTGACATCAAAACTTATTTTACCATTACATCATTCTTCAAAATTACGAAGTAAAAGTACAGAAAAGTGCACATTTTTGCCTGAGCTGAACTTAACAAAAGTAATAAACATTTATTTGTCAACAAGATTTGTCAACAGACATTTGTGTGTGATCCACAGCTTTAGCGTGGTGTCGACTCAATTGGTTACGTAGGTTCGTCATATTATTGCAGTGTTTTAACACTGACTCACAAGGCTCACACACCACTTAACTATTATTGACTTTGTGTAGCCAAACATCATCTTTTAATGTTGTGGTGCTGATTTTAACACACTGCTACCTCGCACCATGGTTGCCATTTTAATGAATAAACAACAGACGTTGTTTGGTGGTCAAGCGGGGCCTCTGAAAAATGTCAATCACACTCCGGTGGCACTCACACTGCCCCCACCTGAGTGGGGCGTCATTACAACAGAAATAATAGATTTATCAATCAATGAATCGATATTGAATTGGCAAAAAAAAATCTTGCAATGCACTGATGAATCGATTTTTTTACCCAGCCCTAATATGCATACATTCCACTGATATCGCTTTGGTTTGTATTTTCTTCCATGTTGGAAAGCACTTTCTACTTGGAAAGTGCTTATCATCATTGAGACTCACAACAAATGAATGAGGATATTGTTGGCAGTTAGTAGGAGTTTTGTTAAACTTTGAAGAAAATATGTGAACAGAAGTGAAGGGTAATATGAGAGTGATGGTTGTTTTGTAAGATACAGTTGGGCAGAAAAAGAGAATTAAAAGACTCTACATCTCAAGATACATATACATATAGATAAAGATTTGGAGAGAACTTGTGAAAAGGGCTCTTTTCAGTTCCTCCAGTTGTAGATGAATACAGGTTGTACACAGAAGTAAACAAGGTATAATTACTGCAAGTACAAAACAAATACTCTTTTAAATGGTATTTACAAAATAGAACAATTGTTTAAAAAAAAAGTAGTTACACTTTATGCCAGTGGAGCCTTGACCTTACATGAAAAGTTTAATATTTTACTTAATACTATATTTTATTTACAGAATAAAATGGCACATACTGACCTTTATGTGTAATTGTTTACAGATACAGCCTTTGTGTCAAAGTGAACCCATTTTCTTGGTTTTTATTGAGATACAGAGCAAGAAAGTGGATTCTCCATCAACGGTGCTCCAGGTCTTTGCTTGTGCTTATAAAAGCTTGTTCCAAGACAAGCGTCATGAATCCGTCTTTATGAAACTGACCGGACCCCTGTTGCAGTGTTTGCTCAGTTAATACTGCACAGTTTGCTGTGCAAAAAGCCAGTTTATTTTCTCAGAATGAAGTATTCTTTTATTTCTTACTGCATCATTATATTTGGCCTTTGTCTGAGTCACAGCCTGTTTTTTTTTTTTCCGCTTTGCATCTGCTCACTTTTTGGCAGAGTTGCTGGAGATGAATTGCCACTTCCCACATAAAAGGTCATGGCTTTGAAAAAAACAAATGTAAGCTTTTAAAATGATGTTGAGCTAGTGAGACCATGAAGAGCATTAACTGGCAACACTTTTTATAATGGGCGAAAACAGTGTTGCATTCATATGAAAAAATATTTCACCATCCATTTTATTTAAGTGTAAATGATGGGGATATAATATAATGAGACCTGAATGCATATTTTTAAGGCATTAGACTCATGTTGTTCTTTGTCTCTTAATACCTCTTCTTGGAAAACAGATATTTAAGCTTTTTGATGCTGGAACCTGTAACTATTCAGGATGATGATGTTATTTAAGCTGCTTTACTTAAAATTCATACAGTGACAACATTATTTAAAAATCCTGTAGCGTTTGCATGATGTTATATGTCTTATCACCGACAGAATTAAAAACTGTCTTTGCAAATGTTTCATGGGGAAAGAAACACATTCAAGGATTATTTTAAAGCGATAACTCTGTCAGCACAATTTTTGTTTATCTATTGAAAAATCCACAGTGCTTATATAAGCCACAGCGCTACTAACTTTTTAACCTCCCACATCTCATTAACACTTAAGTAGGTGTTATAAAGCTAAAATAAGGCAACAATTCTAACCATCTACTATGCCTTTACATTTAAACCATCTGGCATACTTCAAACGAATTCCTGTTCTGTACTTTTGCCCATTTGGTGCATTTAGGCTGGTGTGAAATCTGTCAATCAGCCTCTGGTGTGGTTCGCTTCTGTTGTAAAAGAAAAAAACAGTTTTTGTCATGTAGATATCTGATTTTAGCATGAAGTCAGACCTTAAACTTTGCTTTGCTCCGTTTGTGATGCCCAAAGTAAACTGTGCGCTCCGGGAGTGTGGTGCAAAGTATAGCAGAATGGTATATATATATATATATCAGTAACGCTCATAATGAACAGTCCAGCTCCAGAAATATAAAATCATTATGTTGCAAGAGATGTTTTGATCAATGCAGGTCACCACAAATAAATGGATGTGTGGGAAACCTTGCTATTGTATCCATGTGTTGATCACTGGAACTGTCAAAAAGCACTAAAAGACATTTATAATTACAGTATGCAAGATGTGGTAACCATGGTCACACATATGTGCATCAACATGCAAGTGTAGAAATTTTCTCATATCAGTCAGAAGGTAAAAGGGAGTTGAAAGAGATGAGTGTTGTGCTTGTGTCTTACTCCGTGTTTTTTGGCAGTTCTTCAATAAAAAACACTATACTCCTCCAGTAATGTGGTAAGATGCTTCTCCAGTGAAAGAGTTTTCTGTCATGGTTACTCCTCTTGGTTTATAGACAGTCATTGTGAACACAAAACGAGAGCTAAAAGCAACAATAGCTACTTTCTTTGATACAAAGCAGATTAACAAGCTTCATGTTTGAAAGTAACATCATGTGATGTCTTAAATAAGAAAAAAAGAATATCAGGAATTATACATGTTTTTAAGGCACCTAGAATTCATTCAAACACATTTGGGAAATTATTAAATGACTCAAGTGGCTGATGTGGCTGTAATCAAAGGTGATGAAAATGGCGGTCACTCTGTGTCTTCACTTGATTTTCCTCCAACCATTTAAGATACCACTGCCATCGAGGAACATCTGTATGTCAACTCAGGGGGACAGAGATTGCATGGATACCTCCCAGTAGGGCAGTGCAATTAATTAAATTTCAATTACGAATAAGATTTTGGCTTCCCTCGATTTTCAAAACAAGATAATCGAGATGAAGCGATTTTGTTTAGCATGGTGAATTTAACAGTGCTGCTCCCGTTTTTTCTTCTTTTTTTATTATACAGTAACTGTTATGTATTGCTCCATTATATTAGTTGGATTAGGTTTTATTATTATGTGAATGTGAACAAACTACAGTAATGTGCAAGATGTGTTATACGTTATACTTTGTATAATAACTTTAATTATTTTTTAATTATTTTTCATTTCACCTTTATTTAAGGTTAAAGGACATCCAGTGTAAAAAATAAACATGAGATAATGTTCAATAACATGCATGATGTTCTGAAGGCCAATGAGTAATCATCAGTAATTGTTAAATAATTGTGATTTCAATATCAATCAAAATAATTGTGATTATTATTTTTGCCATAATCGAGCAGCCCTACCTCCCTAGCATAAAATGTCACAATCATTTAATGCATTTTCATCAACCGTTGCTATTTTTAGTGTAGACACCAAGATTAATCCATCAGCCCTGGTTACACAGATGCAAAAAATAGGTGTTGGCATTGGGGTTTCTACTGTATGTTTATGTACAGGAAGCTGACGGCACATAGATAATAATTGCTGTAGACTAATAGAGCCTATTGCAAGAGATAATATGGACTGGATACATGTATTGTGAAACAAGCTTAATTAACTCCTGTAACTGAGAGATGCAGTCAGATAGAAAATGACATTTGATCTTTTAATAGTGTACACCAAATGAAGCAATTACCATGTGCTTTAAGAGAATGAAATCTGAAAGAGAATAAACATCTAGGACATGCCAGGTTCATGATTGTGGTGTTGACTGCTAATGAGAGATGGTGATTAAAGTAATAACAGCAGCAGAGACCAGTGGCACGTTCTCCATTTGTGTTCCTCACATGTGCCTCCAGCACATCTGCCGGACTGAGAATACCTGAGGGATCAACAGGGACCTGTTGCCGTCTTGTAAACACAGAGCAGCATGATCAGCAAGGTGTTTTTGTAAACCCTCGAGATTTTCCAGAGGAAGCGAAAAACACCCAACAGAGAAAACACCTTAAACTGAGGTTGACTGTGCACTTAACCTTCAGCAGAAGTGGTCACACATATGGATAGGTGTTTCATACATGCAAACACATATTGATGTGTTTCTGCAAGTACTTATTGGCTGTTTAATTTGAGACCAAAGCTATTCACCAGTGAAAATGTGGATAAATGTTTAAATGACATACATTTTCTATTTCAAGAACAGGGGGTAAATCAGGCTGTATTAATACAACATCAGTTTGGGTGAGATCACACCAATCAATCACTGACATCTGAGCAATACATAGAGGCTGACTGTTCTACTTTTGGGCTAAACAAACTATATTATGTGTTAACTTTTGAGCTACCAGTTGAACGAGGCTTAGATAGCTCTTTCCTCTGTTTCAAGTCCTTATGCTAAGTTAAGATAAGTGGCTGCTGGCATACTCAGAATACAGATATGAGAGGGGTATTGATCCTCTCATCTAACTGTTGGCAAGGGGAATAAAAGGGCACTTTTCCCAAAATCTCAACTATTCCTTTTACGTTTAATTTAATTCCTTATGCTGCACATCTTCTCATCACCTGGTCTCTTTCAGATGCAAACATATTTACTGGGATCTGGCTGATGGACGATTCCACTGTCCATAGCTGATGGCTGACAGTTAGTGACCACTAAACGCACCATTGTGATTTAAAAGCTCCCGTCCACATCAACACTGGAGCCTCGATTTGCAATGCTGCTTTAGCATTCATTGCAAAGCTTAAAAAATAACAACTCTAATAGGCCTATGTCAGCTGTGCACAGATTGATTTTGCAGGTGTTACTGAAGGTGGACACCCACATTTAATGCCTCAGAACTGATCAATATGTATTTTAAGGAGTGTCAGATCAAGAGCACAAACATGAGGAATGGGTCATTCTAATCACTGTTTGTGCCTGATTTACTAAAGAAAAAAACGAGTTTAATAAAATCGAATTAAACCATTTACCAATCAGTGAAAGCATATTTTAATTTGGGCACAAACTTTATAATTAGGGATGTGAGCGTTAACAAGTTAATTGCGATGCAAATAAGGTCCATACATAATGTGTTGCCGTCCAATGTTTCTGTCTTTTAAAGGCTGTTCTGAGCTGAGTTTTAAAGCTAGAGCGATGATACCAGCACTATCTGAAACTAGCAGACCTGAGGAATCCAGTGGTACCAACCATGTCATGGTCGTAACCTCTCAGGAAAGGCTAAATAACACCCCACGGTTAGGCTAAATTTTTGCGGTGGAAAACAGCATGGCCATTTCAAGGGATACCTTGAACTTTGACCTCCAGATATCTGATGTAAATGGGTTCTATGAGTACCCGTTAGTCTCCCCTTTACAGACATGCTCACTTTATACTAGTCTCATGCAGTTTTTTGCTGTCATTTGACTCCTAATTAAGACAATCTGGTAAGGATTGCTTTACTTCGTCAACATGGACGTGAATAAAAAATGTGATTATTCGCAATTTAAAAAATGAATTGTTTGACAGCCCTACTTAGAACTGATCAATATGTATTTAAGGAGTGGTAGACAGAGAGCACAAAAATGAGGAATGGGTTCATTCCAATTACTGCTTCTAAAGAAAAAACAAGTTATTTAATGACACTATTTACTACCCAGTGAAAGCATATTTTAATTTAGGCACAAAAATATTTTTGATTTTTAATTATTTTCTGCTTTGCGCCTGCCTTAGTAAATCAGTCTTCATTTGTTTTGCAAAGCTGAGGGAAAAAAGCATATCTATTCACGTAATTTACTTACACAAAGGAAGTTGTGCACCTCATTGCAAGTATGCATTTACAATAATGTGTGTGTGTGTGTGTGTGTGTGTGTGTGTGTGAGTGTGTGTGTGTATGTGTATATATATATACATATGATTTTTTTTTCTTGATCACATTTACTTAGTTTTACTTAAAGAACATTTTCAATGCAGAACTTTTACTTGCAACTGTATTTTCACTGTATGATATTAGTACTTAAACTCCATATTTCTTCCACCACTGTAAATATTAATGTTCTTTATTCATTTGTCCTCATATACACTGCTTCTGTCTCTAATATAGACCGGACCATCAAAATAGAAGCGGTTTCAATCTCATAAGGTAATTGAGATACTGACAGAAGGCTACTTTTGTAAAGTTCTGCACGACTTAGCTTTCAGTTTCATTGTACATCGAATCATTTTAAACACTTTAGAAACAATGTTGCTGTGAAGCTTTTTCACATAATTCACACAGCTTGACGAAAAATCCCCTTACTGCTTTCAAGTGATCCACCAGCAGGATGTCTGTTGTCCTGGCTGCATATTCAAAAGAGAGAGCATATTTACTCGCCTGAGTGGCTTTTAAACCTTACAGATGGATAATTACTTGTGAAGCACACACTTTGAAACATCGAGCATCTTGAACTTTTCCTTCTCAGGCTCAGCTGTTGGGCCACTCTGCTGACGATGGAGCATTTCGTATGTCTCCTGTGATTTCCTCCATTCTTCTTTTTCACTTATTGATTTTCCCAACTGGGCTGGCAGTACATCTTGTATGAGACAGTGATGAGGTGTTTCACTCTGGGTGACCTGGCCTTGATCCAACCCTGCTGTAAGGGACGAATCTCTACATTGATTATACAGTAGGTACAATGCTTAGTTTTCACTGGAGATATGTAACAATTGAGCACTTTTATTCTTACCTTTAACAGAGCAGCTTTACCTGACTATGCCAAACCTCTTCCACATACTTTAAATGATTTCTGCCCCTGTTGTAAAGTACTTCAGGTTTTGCTTGCATAGAAAGTTTCTCCCTTGACGGTGTTATGCAAATGAGTAAGGCAGTCACAGGCAGGTAAGGAACATATCTCGTCTTTTGTCTTTTGTATAAATCTACGCTCATTGATGTGAAACTTGTTTAGCACCTCATGCATATTTCATATTTTTTTGTACTTACGTTGACTGGATATGGAGCCATTTTGGCAGACACAAGATTCTGTAGCAAAACTTCCATTATACAGGTCAGGATGCATACTCAATCCCCTGACAGTGGAAGCTTGACCTATTGGAGATGGCGAACAATAACACTTGATGCCTTATGCAGTCTTAGATTCAAAATGACTTTATTTGTCCCTAGGTCTGTTTGTCTTGGACATATAAGACAACCACATAAAAATACAAAGTGCAGAAACAGATGTAAAGTACAGAGCAAGTGGAAACATAAAGTGCATTCACACACAGCCCTTCATTTCACACACTCTCTCTCTCATATCCAGAGTTTATGAGATTCATTGACAGAGGAATGAAAGAGTTTTGACACACATTTATGGGTGGCTGTGGCTCAGGTTGTAGAGCGTGTCATCTTCTAATTGGAAAGTTGGTAATTGACATATCACAGTTATGTAAGATACTGGACCCCATGGCTGGGTTAGTGTGTATAAATGGTTAAATACTGAGTAGCCTCGGCCACCAGTGTATGAATTTGTGTGGGATTGAGTGAATGTGACTTGTGGTTGGTGAAAGTGCTTTGAGTGGTTAAACGACTAGAAAAGGACTATACAAGTGCAGGTCCATTTACCATTCTCCTGTATTTCTTGGACGTTATTGTGTCTCGGATGACTGTGGTTTGTGCTCTGACTACAGGATATGGGGGGGTCTGCAATAACTTTTCTAGCCTGTTTAACTAGTCTGATTTTTTTTTCTTAAATCAAAAGAAGGCATTTCTGCGCTGTGAAAAGATGTGGAGTAACAGAATTAATGTTATATTCTACATGTAAACTTTTTGCAGAATATAATATATTTAGATTTAACGCTGTTTGTAATCACCCACGTTTTATTGGTAGCTGTAATTTAATGATAGTTTTTTTCAGTAACTGTAACTGATTACAGTTACATTTACTTTGTAATTTAATTACATTAACTAGTTGCTCCCCAATACTGTTAAGAATGTATTTCCTTTTCTCCTGATTAAAACAGAACAAATATCTCTATAGTTACAGATTACATGTTCAGTAACCCTTTTTCTAAAAACAAATTCCATATCGAAAATATATTGTCATATATTATATATTATCAAAAATGAAAGAGCAGTAGGGGCTTTTTTTTTCTTTTTTATTAAGTAAAAGATGGACAGATGGACAGCTGGAGGACAACATAAGAGCATTTAAGTTGTAGTTATGTTGCCATTTTGTTGTTTTAATGAATATGTAATAAAAACACTAAATTTGAATGTAAAATGGCCCACACACACCCCTTATGACTTATTTTCATGTACGCCCCTGTGTGTTCAGAGGATAGAGCTGTTGTTACCCTGAGAGAGGAATGACTCATCAGGGGCCTCTGTTGTGTCTTTGTCCTTCTGTAATAACTGGAACCATCATTATTAGTCCATGTAGAGCAGAGACAAATGTGAGTGTCTCATCTTTATTAGGTTTTTAATGCATCAAGCCAAAACTCAGTCATTTGGAAGAGGGTGAAGTTGCACCTAAATGCTGATATGCTGTCAGTTTGAAAATGGACTTGGATGACCTGATCAGCACTGGGGGGGACGAAAGACCTTAAAACCTGGCGACCATAAAGAGAACCTGTCAAGTAGTCATCAGCAATAACTTACTGCAAAGTTCAGCCATATCCTCTGGAAACATTGCACGTCTTCTCAGAATAGGTGTGTAAAAATGGTGTCTATTCTCATTTACTGTAGCCTGAAGTGTAAAAAGGATCAATAAAATACAAGGAGAAAGCTGCAGATCTTATGAAACCCCATTTATAGTGTCTGTATTATACCCCACATAAAGCCTGGGGTGTGTAAACAAAATCATTACCACAGACTGTTCAAGTTAATGTATGTGTGGGGAGACATTTTTAGAAGTTCTCTTGTATAATAACACACACGAATTGTTTTCATTTTTTGCGTCGTGGAGATAGGATGTTTGATTAACAGTTAGCTTGCTGGATGCTCTGAGATAAACAAATGCTACTGCTTCATAACATTTCTGTGTTAAATAAATTGCAAAGTTCAAAGAGGATTCCTCCTGGCAATTTGACTTCATGCTGGTGCTGCTTAATTCAGCAAGAGGCAGCCTCCACTGTCTGCACACGAATGAATACTGATGGATATAATACATAGCCATGCTAAATAGCCATTTAATTGAATACCATTCTTTTATTTACAATTCTCTAAGCATCTCTGTGGATCTGCTTGAGCTAGGCAAACATTTGAAACCCAATTTGTAAAACGATATGGAGACTGAAACGTGTTATTATATCTGAGCGCATGGTATGGCCAAATGAAAGAAGTCAAACTATTCCCGTTGGAGGATTACTACTAAATTATTTGAGCTGCAGCTAATGGTTCTTTACATTATTGATCAAGCTGCAGATTGTTTTAGGCGACTGGTCAATTGATTATGATTAGTCTTCTTAAATAATCTCTATAAACAGATATCTATATGTATGCAGAATCGTTGGACAACATTGCATATTTTGGCATTGGGAACACTGGTTTCTGTTTGTAGTCACGTTTGAGCAGGTTTTGGTGCCTGCAGGTAAACAGTTAATGTGGAGTGCCGAAGAGGTGGGACACAATGGTGGAAATGCAATCTTGGAACCCACTGGCTATTGTGTGACGATGATTTAGCTTTTTATTTGTTTTTTCTATAATTTTCTGCATTCATATCTGATAGCTGAAATGCTGTCTGGAGCTGCAAGTTGCTGATCAAGCTGTAAACAATGACAGGAGCAAGAAGACAAAACCTTGGCCTGTACATATCAGCTGATATCCAGAACTATTGGCCGTTTCCCCCAAAGGCCATATTGTAGTCAGGTTCTGAGCTTGTCTATTAAATGTTGGTGAAATAACAGAATCAATAAACCCCACAGGTGAAGTCTTCAAGGTATGTACTCACAGTCACTACAGTAACAGTCCAGAAACATAAGATGCTGAATTTACTGTCATATGTGACAAAGAAACAAATGGTCAAATTTGAGATGCTTTGAGAAAAACAAAAATAACCACAAAAACAAAACACAAAAAACATATATATTTTGGTCCAAGTTGTCTTCACATTGTATTGAAAGATTAATAATGAAATCAGCTCAATGGTCCCTTATTTTAAATAGCAACTTGTGTTGACATTTCAGTAAATGACTGAGTCGGCAGGGTTCATCATGTAATCATTAGAGGTTTTTGGAGTGGCTTTGTTTTAGCTTGGTCTGTTCCATCGCAAAAAAAGGGGACAGTTTAACTTCTATATTTGATTTAATAAAATAAACTGTGAATCAATTCTGCCAACTATCAAATCCTTGTGATTTTCTATTATCCCCTCATGGCAGGCTGGGGAGAAGGCACATTTGTAGTCAGGATATCAAAGCACGAGGCATTGAAATATTTTGTTTGAAGAGGGAGAGCAATTAGAGTTAATTGCTAGTGTGAGGGCAGCCTGTGGACGGCAGATTGTTGAAAAGAGCGTCAGCTGGTAATAAACAAGTCATTAGATATTAGATCATGGGTGGCCGAAAAGCTGAGATGAGGAGAAAAGACGGTGTGATATAAGTATTGGAACCAAGAAATACAAATCTGCTTATATCTGATACATATGCATCACTTGTCAGTTGGAAATGTCCACTTAGTACATACTGAAACCAGCACCAAATGGTTTTTGACCTTGAGGGTTTAAACACCAACAGCAGCAGACTTCTGACATAAAACTGGCTTATATGGTACTTAGGGCTTACGTTTTAGCAAAAATGGGCATCCCATTGGAGTTGTCTGTCTGGCCATCTGACTGTCATGTGTCCAGATGGTGAATTAAGTTTACAAGAGAAGGGCAAAAGAGGGACTAAAGCTTAATATGTTGATAAAAAATAACTTCCAGTGCTCCATTTAGTTGGCAGCAATTTTTCCTCCATTAGTTCATTTTTCCTTGGTGCTCAATGCCGTTTGCATTGTTTTTTTTTTAAATACTGTTCCCCCAACAACCATATAAACCCGACATAAAAAATCATCGCATGATGAGTATCAATAAAATAGAATGAAACACATTTGATTTTATCTCATGAGTGCAGCAACCGTCACTAATAAGAACAGACTTGATCTATGTTATTAGTCAAGCTGTTCAGATCACATATAAAATCAGCATAAGAGTGGTTATGCATTTCCAAATTTCCATGAACAACTGTTTCATTACAAAGAAGTGAAGGTGGATGTTTATTTTACAGCAAAAGGATGTCTGAAAATATGGCTCTGCTGTTGTAAGTGCATGTATGTTGGATATTTGAAGGGCTGAGAGTGTTAATGTAGCTACATTGGCACACACATATCAACTAGAACGCTGAGAAAATAAATGACTGGCAAACGTGCGGCAAGGTCGTCCGTGCAACTCGAGAAAGGAGATTGATTTGGGTAATATTATCATGGCTTCTTTCCTTCTGTTTCCAACAGGATACCTCTCTGCAATTAATTATAACTGAGGAAGGACACAAAATAGACAAATTGTCTGCATTCGCAACTAAATCTGCATAATGGTAGATACTTATTTTGAAAGGCATTATTCATTGTGCTCCTAAGGTTCAATTACGGAGACAGAAATGGAAAGAAGTGAGAAAATGGAAGGTAACCTGTCCAAGTGTACTGCCAAACCAAACCTCTAATAACTTTAGACAGATTTCTGAGACTAATAGTGTTCCCTGAGTGCCTCTATGTTGGATCCTTCTCTCCTCATCCTCTGTGCTCACCTGACATGTGTCATTGTCTTGGTTGCAATGAGTTCACATAAAGATCTCATTTTCCTCACAGTACTTCATTAGCTCCGGCCTAATCTATAAAGCACAGCTGAGAGGGGAGCGGGGGGCGCTGTGTCAGCAGGCTCTGTCATGTACCTGCCACAACCACTAAGAAAAACTGGAGGTGTGTGTTTTTGTGTACTTGTGTGCCACTGTGCTGGGGCTCGCACATTTAGTCACACATGCACCTCGTATCTGCAGCGATCCAGATATTTCTTCACACATTTTGTCAGTTTGAATGTGTCTGTATTTTTGTTTATGTCTGTGTGTGAGGAGGGGGATGCAGACCAGACTGTATCTGTTCACAGTCTGACGGCATAATATGCAAATTAAATGGAGAGTGCCATATGGTTTATTTTTGAAATATTCATGAGTGCACAGCAGATAATTTTTCTCTTCAGTGGACTTTGTGTGTGTGCGTGCTTTTATCTGTCTCTATCCATAAACAAGATGATTGGCATATTTTTTTGCGGCCTTACTATGCTCTCCATTTGCAATGACATTTACAACTGAATTAATTATTTTATCCTGAATCATCTGCTTTGTCATTTTCTGAGAAATAGAACGATAGAAGCAGGTATAACCGATGTTATGAATGTTACTTATTTCATCAGCTATGTAAACAGCTTAGTAGGAATATTTTTTTTTGGAATAAAGAAAATATATATTTTGTACATGTAGTCATTATCAATATATAAAAGGGTTTATTTATAGAGATGAACCAACAAGGAATTATCACCCAGCTTTTTAGAGATTTAGCTCATTGTTCTGCTAAAAAGCCAAATATGTTCCTTTGAAGTTGGTAAAGTTACAAAAACAGAGCTAAAAAAGAGAGAATACTGAACTTACAACTTTGAGGGAATTCTAATATTGTTCTTTAACTGCTAGATTTGTAAACTTGCACCTATTTACGAACAAGTTTGCCATGTTAACTTAAAAGGTAATATGCCAATGGTGTGTTCACAACTTGTTTCTGCTGCCCCCGAGAGGACAAAAAAAAAGAACGATAGCAGGTTTATTTTATTTGGTAGCAGAAATCTCTATGTACCAATGCTGAGCATGCTCAAGTATACAGCCCCTAATATTTTGTCTCACGTTTTACCAGCAAGAAAAAAAAACACAATCAAGTTTTGGTTTTGCACCCTGTTCATTTCCTCCTGTTTGATTTGTTTTCTCCTTCAGCAGTTTTTTCACTCCTCATCATGGAGTGTCAGTCACTGTGGAGAGAGAGGAGAGAGCCAAGAGATGACAGAATACAGAAGAGATTGTTAAAGTAATGACGCTTTTTATTTAAATCCTTTTCATTTTCATAAGATCTGCTTTGCTAGTCTCTTGCCGAGAGCAGTGATACAGCAGTGGTTCAACATTCAGTATACCCAGTTAATGAAAGCTTTTACATGACTCCCTCTTAGCAAGTGGCAAAGGAGCGATGTGTGTTATCATTCTTGCAGCTTTAAGAGCATTTAAATAGAATAAACTGAGCGAGAGCTCTGTGTTAAACGTGAGCGAGAGTCAAAGAGCGCCGCCTAGAGTAACTCGAACCCAAGGAAACACACGTCACTGTGCACAGGTACTGATGTTTGATTGCCAAATGATGCCTGGGAGGTGTTCAAAAACAGCAGCGATGTCTGCTTATGTCGCAGACAAACACAAAACCTCTCAGCAGAGACACACGAAACAAACCGTGGCACGGTCACACTAACGTCTGCTTGGTGATTCACACCTTATATAGCCCTTCATCCATCTCTGTTTTCCATTTACCTCATAAAGCTGAGGCATGTTCCCTTGAACCGCTCTTTCTCCTCTTTCACACCTCCTGTCTTGCCACTTTCTATTAGCATTCTCTGGTCAGGGGGCCGTATGAAAGTGAGGCACACACCTGCCACAGTCAAAGTCCCAAGCCTGTCGCCTCTCCACAGCTCAGTTCAGTCGGACTCTGGCAGGCTGGATAGGTGTTTACTGGCTTTCTTTTTGGATTGATGGGTAACTGATTGGCTGACTACTTCTCCGCCCAGCTTGCCAGCTGGTTATGTAAATGCTTTGCTGACTGGCTGCATAAATGCCTTTAGGGCAAATGTCTGCCCTCAGCCTCTCCCTCTTTCGTCCTTTCTGTCCCTCTTCCTTTCTCTCCTTCGCTCCCTTCCTGCCCTCCCCGGCCGAAACTAAACAGCAGCTGCACCAGAGGTAGGAGTGTCAGAAAGTGCCACAACTGTGTTCCTCTCTGTTTTTAGGCAAGTTCCTAGAATAGAACAGCGTTCACAGCGTGTAGAGTGGAAACTAAACCCCAGAGGCTAGCCGGTTCACTGACATCCTCTATTCAGGAGCAGTGGTACTTAAGCTAGCTGCCACACACACACACACACACACACACAAACACACACACCACACACATACACACACACACACACACACACACACACACACACACACACACACACACACTCACACTTGGTATCCAAACAAAAAGGATATGAAAGTGTGCATGCTTGCGTCCATAATTGAGCACAGAGACACATGCATTCACAGACTTAACATAAATATTAACACACACACTCTCACACACTTGTACGCACAGAGCAACAGATCGTGCCAGATAAGATTTCACTCTTCTTTAATATTGAAGAAAAAATACTCTTTAGAATGATTTATTGATGGCGGCTATTTTAAACTGAAATAGTAGTGATTTCCCTCCAACTGTTGTGTTGGTAAAAACCCATAATAAAACTGTACAGCCATCAAAGATTCACAGAAATATTTATTTTTCCCTAACAATTTGGTTAGAGTTTGGTGGAGGAATGAATTAATTGTCTGTGTGGTGGGGATTTGTGTCAATCATGGCCTTCATACTCTTGGGGCTGAATATATCATATCCCAGGATTTTGTGAGAGTGGAGTGAAGAGTGATATATATATATATATATATATATATATATATATATCCCCCATAATTGCTATATATTCCTTTTTTAGAACAGAACTATTTTGGGGGTTGTACGCTGTTAAGACATCCCAGTATGTAACACTCTGGTCAGAAAACTTATTCATTAGAGAGTCCTCTAACTTTGGAAGCTGTGTGGAAAACAGGTTTTAAAGCCAACTGTATTAGTTTGCAGAAAAGCACAACATTTCATGGACTTGTTTTGCCAGAGGTGATATTTGGCAGTTAATAAAGCTATCTACTACATGAAAATGTGGATATATTTTCTCGTGTGTTTGGTTTGTTTACATAATCTGTGTTAAGATGCAGTTTGTAGGTGAAGGTGCAGGAGTAATTTTGGATGCCATAACTGCATACCACTTCCTGATTTCTATTGATAATTTTCTCTGGTGTCGTTGCTCCTCCTTTTCCAGAGGAGCTGATACCACCATGAAATCAACAAATGGGAGCAGGCAAGGAGAAATCTGCTGGCCCACCTAAATAAAAACTCATAGACAGCAAGGATTACAGCACAGAAAACATGAGGGGAAGCCTATTTTAGACATGACAAATGGATAAACTCTAAAACTGTAAGAATGGCCTATATCTTCAGAAACCCCTAGGTGCTCTTCAGATGTTAACAGCTCTTGTCATGTTACATTGCCCTTCGAAAGGTCACACACAGCAAATTGCCCTTGCAATGGTACGAAAATGGCCAAACGGGCTTTGCTAGACTGACAAAGCAGGCAGCCACCACCCTCAGGTCATCTTGCCTTTAATGTGACGCAGCAGTGGAGAGTTCTGCTGACTCTTAGGGATGCACGATGTGTAGGATGCTGAGTGACAAGCAGACCCTCCTGCTGTATTTGCTACTTAGAGGCTCCAATGTGGGAGATCTTCCCTCCTTCCTTTGAGTCATATACATCCATCCACGCAAGGACATCTGACCCTATAAGAGGAAATGTGGCTAATCAAACCCCCCAGGTTATCATACAACACACAATTAGATGTAATGTGTGGCTGTTGTGTACCCTCCACACATATTCCTGCTGCCGTTTTGTGCTAGAAATTGTTTAAAGAGGACCTGTTATTCTGCTCCTCATTTACTTATTATATGTTACAATGTTGTGTGTTCACATTAAACATCGGAAAAGTTTCAAATATTGAGGTAGACATATGGAAAAGTAATCAAAATATCAGGCTTCGGACCATTCTGAATACTTTGTTTCCAATGGTTTTTTGAGACAAGCTGACATCAGCTCGTGATAAATTTCTTTATTTGGTCATCTCCTCCATGCACGTTACTTTAAGTTAGGGATGTATGATAATATCGGCACCTCATTGGTATCTGCGGATATTGGCTCTAAAATGACATATTCCAATCTTGCTTATCAATAGTTAAAATCCAGTGAAGACCGACTTTGTGTCATTTATCCAGACAAGCAATACTCCTTGAATAGATGCCATCCATCAAATCTTCCCCCCAAGGACCATTGAGATTGAGACTCTTTTAGTATTACCACTATTTACCTCTCTTCATTGCTTTGTCAAACCACGCCAGCACCATGGGCTATGCCATTATTTCATCACAGAAAGGGATCCATCAGTCTTCTCTACCTCTGTGTGCTCATCGATTCTACCTTCATCTTTTCTTTTCTTTTTCTCGGTCGTACTTGTGTTATCAATTTATACTGAGCCACTCAATTCCTCATTCACTAAGGCAGAAAACACTGCAGGTTATCAAGGGGAAAAAAAAGATTGTCATCTTTTTTCTTGAGATAATAGGATGTCCAGCAAAGGCTGAAAGTGTTTTTATGCTTAGATGAGATGCTGTGTATCAGGGGGCAAAGTCGTTTTATTTGTACCATTCAGATTCCATTTCAAATGCTGTGTGCCAGCAGATTTGTGCTTGACATTGACTTCACAATGGCTCCACTGCGATTTTTTGTTTACTCTTAACACTGACAAATTGCATGAAAATATAGGTGAGAATGTGTTAATGCATTTGTTTGAGATTAGAGGTTGTGTAATGAGGGGTGGTGCATCAAGGAGTGCATATTGTATCCACTACATAAAAAAAGTCACCGTAATTCTACCTGTTTTTTTCTGCCTGCTCTTCATGTGTTTGTGTTAGCAACGTGATCTAAAAGTACTAAATTATATCCTGCAAGCTATTTTCAATGCATGAGTCAGTCATTATCCTGTATAATTCCACCACGATAAAATCCCCTTCTGCTTTGCTGACTGGCACATGCAGCCATTCGATACAGGCATACATGCAGGGACACAGGAATAGATAGAAGCGAAATGCATGTATTGAAACTCGCTTTCTTATTGTCACACACAGACACACTCCTGAAGCTCTGTGTGATAACTTGGCACAATAGTGGCACCCTGGACAGAATTCACAGCTGCAGTCCGTTGGACATGTGGTGACATTAGACAATAAACAAGTGGGTGTTGTCTGGTGCTTTTAAGTCATTGTGGATCAGAAAACGCATGCTGAATGGTACGTGTTCACAATAAACAATAAAAGACTTTTAGTGCTTTTAGTGTTGTACTATCCAGTACCACACAGTTGATTAATTAGCCAAGAGCTTTAAAGTAAAGTATGCAGTTACATTTTTTTTCAAGTACTCACATACCATACTGTATGTACGTTGAGATAGTGCTTGGTATTGGGACTCGATACCTTATGGGTAACTACTTACATAACCCAGTACCAAGTAGTATCAAAATGTCTCCAGTCAAATGATACCCTCATTAAAGGGATACTTTGCCAATTTTAGACCAGCTTTGTATCAAAACAATGTGGATAGCATATCCAAATAAAGTGTGGTAATCTTTCCTCCATCTAACCAGTGGCTACATATCACTCCTCCCCCATCAGCGAAAGTCTGCCATAAGAAGTAATTTACATCATTTGGAGGAGTTTTGCTGGCTCTCGGGGCTGTTGATCAAACTACAGGCTGTATTTCTTTATTGTCGCATTGCCTTCCAATCGCAATCAACCCTGCCACAGCCACCATATACTCAAAGAGTATACAGCTGAACAAGACTTACCCGCCCTTCTCGCTCTATGTATGTGTGATTATGAATGTGTGTGTGTGTGTGTGTATGTATACATACATACATATATACAAACACACGCACATTTATACCCTCTATTACACACAGCCCTTTAATGCCTTTTGCTGCTGTGATTCTCTATAGCACGCACACACACACACACACACACACACATGCACACTCATCACCTGTGACCCCCCGTTGATCTCATCCCTTCAGAACCTGTACTGATCCTTGTGCATGATTGTTCCTAATGAGAGAAAAAAAGAAAGAGAAACCCAGGAAGAAATCACATGAAATCCTACATATGAATCTATAAATAGCTTTTATCCCACAGCTATGTTCTCACACATCATATGGCTTCAACAGCCTGCAAATCACATGGCCTGGAACTCTGTTCAAAACCAACCTGATGGTATGTGAGTGTTATTTACTGTTGTACTGCTTCTCAGTCGGAGTCAAGGCTGTTTCTTTTTAAGGAGAAATTTTAATTGAGTCCGAGAGGTTGTGACGTGCATAAAGACTTGAGTGTTATAATTCAAATAGCTTAATTTGTATGTTTATTGCACTCCTTGCAATGTGTCAGCCAAAAGCTAATCATCTGGGAGCGAGGCAGGGGAAGAGAAGAGGAGGTGGCAGCACAATAACAACAATGTGTGTGTGTGTGTGTGTGTGTGTGTGTGTGTGTGTGTGTGTGTGTGTGTGTGTGTGCGCGCGTGCGTGTGTGCATGAGTGTGTGTGTAACACAGCGACAGAAAGAAAAGATGTGTGGGGGGTGGAAAAAAGAAAGTAGAGAGAGGGCACTCCAGCGGCATGTGTGGCCAGCTCCTTGATTGCACTGTAATGTCATTCTCTAACTCTGTGACATGAATTTGAAAATTGCTTTGGTGCCACTAAGTGTGTGTGTGGCGTGAAATGGTTGGAGCACATATGGCAGACTCAGTCTTTGACAACTCCATTCCTCCGTCCTCTCCTATAAAGAAGTGAAGGTTAAGTGATCGGAGGATGTCAGAGTCACAAGATAGAAGCACTCATCTTGTCTTTCATTTGCACACACGCCCTTAAAGATACTTAAGGACGCAAAATGCATTCCCTCTGCCACTTACATGCACACACTCCCTCAAACACTTGTACGGAGGCATTCTGCTGTGTAAACAGGTGTCGGAACAATATGGGAGTGTATAAATATAACTGTGGCTTCCTCTCCCTATGCAGCATCATTTCCATCTTTAAAGACACACTTAATGTCAACTCATAGTTCACCAAAATAACTCAAGATAGGCACTCGTGTCTTATTTGGCAGATAAGATGAAAGATAAGAAAACATCTTTTTGCTTAAATTTTATTTTTTTGAGACCATTGAAAAGTAAAACTTCATTCAGTCTGCCTTTGCTCTATTTTAAGGACAGGTTAAAGCAGCTTGTTTTTTGGACGGTCTCTGGTGACACGGTTAGGTTTCATTGATGCAAACTGATGCTGCTCTTGCTAAACTTTGTTGCTATAGTGACGCCTACTGGATAAAAAGGGGGACTTCATCCTCACTGTTTTAAGGACTTTCATGTCCATCACCCTATGCATTAACTGTATGGTAAAGCTTTCTGCCGGATTAAAGCTTCCAATATAACTGATGTTGGTGGCAGAGTTGTGTTTTTATATAGCAGCAGAAGAAGTTAGCATGATGATAGCCCTTCTGTTAAAAGGGCTGTCTGTCTTGGTTTATAAAATTTTAAAAAAGGTTGGGGTGAGCTTTATTTAGACAGCGCTGCATGAAGGACTTGATGACTTGATGTGAATCTGAGACTTCTGCAACAAGCTCGTGTGGTTAAAGGGATTGACAGACTGTGACTCTGATCCAATCCAAATCTCAGATGTCTTCAAACTTCTGAATCTCTCTCCACATCCCCTGTTTTTTACTTTTTCAGTCAACAGATACATTGCACATACTGTGTGCTTGGTTCACTGGATGGGTATAAAATGGTTTTGAAAATGCTCTCAAATTGTAATGAGCTCTTTACAGTCATGGATGAAATACCTGAAAGTTGCACTTGATTAAAAGTACATATTTTTTTACCAGGAAAATACTTTGGTAGAAGTTAAAATCACCTATTAGAATATCACTTGAGTAAAAGTCTTAAAGTATCTATTTATTGTACTTAAGTTCAAAAGTAATGAATTATATTAAATATAATCAGATATGGAAAGTAAAAGTACAACTAAATGCATTACATTACATGTTGGCATTAGATACTTAACATTACAGTTGTGTTAAGTTACAGAGATTAGGTTTAGGAAAAGAAACATTGTGAGGTAGTACCTTAGTAAACTGTCAGTGGAGCACATATTGCTCACATTTTGTATTGAATGTATTAGTCATGTGCATTTCTCTCCACTACTGACTCCACAAACTGTATAATTATGAATGAATAGGCAGTGTTAACCACTCTGCCACAGCCACAAAGTTTTATATGAGGACTTTGATTTGATTCAGAAATTAGCATTAGTCTCTTAGCGTCCTCTCCAAGTGCATGAATGATTAGCTGAGAGGCATCAGCGGTTTCACAACAGCAGGCATCAAATTTGTATTAATGGCTTTTTTATGACGTCAGCTTAACATTGTAAGATATATAAATGGCTATATACCACTGCTGTCAGAAGCTTCTTTGGTTTGATTTTACAAAAGCTGAGATTAATTTAAGCATGGCTGTGACTGAGAAGCATTTAATACCCTGTTAAAGTATAGATCCTTCTTGTTTATAAGCCTCATTAGTGTGTCTGTCAATGTTTTCTGTGTAAACACTGTAGAATAAGTAATTTCATAATATTTCTAAAGTGACTGGCTGCTCATAAAGAAACCAGAAGAAGGCTTTTTTAGATGAATCATCAGACCGGCAAATCAACTAACTTTCAGTATGTGTGTGTTTTACCTTTTTATTTGTGCTAATCAAAGCCACACTCTGCCCCAGTGTCAATATATCTTGCACTGCAATTAGTTGTAGTGCTTCATAGATATAAACTGGGATTCTCACAGAGAAAGGCATAAGGCCTTATGTAGACATGTGTGTCTTGTTATTGTGAATATTTTACTGGAATTTAAACATGGTTGTGCTGATGGAATCAAACATGCAACAATCATAGTCACAGTAATAACATCATTGACTTATTGAGATCAGCAGAAATTAACAGTCATGTATTTATATCTGAGTTTTATTTATTCAGGATATTTTAATACATTTTTTTCACATTCCAATTCCAATGTCTGAATATTCTTAAGAAGTAAACATCAACATAGTCTCACACCTAACTCGTCACATATCGCTGCATGTTCAGTGGACTTTTGATGTCTACATATGACACACTAGTTATCCTAGGTGCATCTGTTGTTGACGTTCTGGGACACCATGTCAATCAACGCCTGTTACTTGCATTGTGTCCTTTCAAAATACACTTATGTTTTCACGGGAAATGTACAGTTTCATTTTGTTACATGCATACAGTCTTTTTCAAAATAGAAGTACAATATTGGTAAAACACCTCACATTTACATTTATTTCCTTGTGCAACAAATGCACATGGTTAAGTTGGTTTGGCTTTACATTCTTACATGAAGCGAACACTGGCTTCCCACACCTCCCCTCCCACCCGCCCTAATGACTTTCCATCTGTTTTAGTTACTTTGTTGTCCTGCGGTGTTTCAAACTGATGTCCCCAGGCAGTGTATCATACCGCCGCAGGAGGATGGCTTTTTTTTTTTTGTCAGTGTCTGAAGCAGAAGTCACTGACCAAACAGTATTTGACAACTTCAGAGTAAGACCAGGTTGTAAAAGTGAATTGCTCTTAGAAAGGGTGCACTTGCATTATTACCCTATTATTTTGTCGTTGTATTATTGTCATAAAATGTTCTTAAAATGGCAAGAATAATATTTATCACAATTATTTCTTAGGCAATATATCGTCCAACAAAAGAAGTTATTGTGACAGGCCTAAGCTGAAACAGACTCAAATTAAAATGCAATTAATTTACAAAGATGAGCACATTTTGACATGCTAGAAACTGTGGAGTCTGCAAAAAAAAAAAAAAAACTGATCCAGAACTGAATATTGCACATTCCTATTGACTTTTGACAAAAATGTATTGGTTTAAACACCAGCATGCATAAACAGATCAATAGTTCTTCTCAGAATGATGCATGTTTCAATAAAAATGTCTATAATTTGTTGTTTTTACTGTTCAAGTGTGATAATTTATTATCTCTCAAACAGCAGATGATTTTTATATATGCGGACTATTCAGTTGGCTAATGCTAAATAACAGTTGAGTAAAATTTTAACATATGACACAAGAATGAAATGCAAAACAACACAATGAGAAAACAATTGGTAAAACTGCCCAAATGTTCCCCAAAATCAGTGGAGCAAAAAAAGGGCATGTTTTTACTGTGATTGTGTGTGTGTGTGTGTGTGTGTGTGTGTGTGTGTGTGTGTGTGTGTGTGTGTGTGTGTGTGTTTGTGTGTGTGTGTGTGTCCAGAGAGATCTTTAGAGGCTTTGGCCATCCTCCACTTCCACTGGCCTGCTCCAGGCAATTCCCTTACATCTGCTACAGTGTGGCTCTCAAGGGATTCTCCAAAGAACACACACACACGTACGACCCAACAACAGAATTGTTGTGCATCACATCCCAGTTCGTACATGGAAACTCACAGGGTTTCTCTTTGTTTCTGGGTGGCTTTGCCTAAGGCTTCATTAGTATCTTGAAAAAAAAAAAAAATTCAGAAGAGCAAGTCAGCTGCAGCAGGCAATGCTAATGCTAATGCTAATTCTGTGTTCTGGAGAGCCAAAAAATATTTAGACTCCTGAGAAAATGGCCTACTGTAAAATTATTTGCATTGCATCAGTAACCATAGTGGCACAGCATTATATAATTTGGTTCTTTCTACATTTACTGTTGGTGGTTAGCTGAACTCTGTATTTTTGTGGTGGAGCTGTTATGAGGGTGAAGTTGTTTTGTGTTTGAAAGAGATTAACACAGTTAAATCAGCTCCTAAAACTCAATCCGAGCTCTCAGATATTTTTGATACTATCAGCAGTTTTTAGTCTTTAATAGTGAAGTTCAATGATATGAACATTGTCTACAGCCAATAGCTGCGCTCTATAAAGCCCTAAACGGGCCATGAACATGGGCTGAAAGTAGACAGAAAGGAGGAACTCCAAAGAGGTGCAACAATATAAAGAAGTGATGGCGGGAGCACGATCACAGTTTGCAGTTGATTGGCATTTATAAACATACACACGTGTCTACATTCAAATCCGAGTTTTAATGTCGATGAATCCAATTCAGGTTTTTAGTACCAAAGAGATTTATGCGCAAAAACTGTGTGCAGATTTACTCACATTTCATGAACGAGACCCAGTGCCACATGAGCAAAAAACTGAGCATATTAAAAACACATTTTCTGTAATGAACAGCTGAGAGTCTTTCATTAACTCATTGCTTAGTTATTTTTTCCCAGTATCTGTTGTGAGCCTGAAAACTCAAATCAGTTTCACTCACACTTCAGACCAACAAGGCTTTTGAAAGATTTGGTTTGTCCCATGATGCTATATTACAAACTACCACTAGAGGAGGTCAGAGACAAGCGCATGACTTGCAGACAGAGTGGAGCTCAGTCACATGTTGTGCTTAAGTAACACACAAAACCACTAACAAGCACAATCACTGTCAGACGACCAGCAACTAACAATGACAAAAACAGGTCCCCACAGTGACAACCCTCCAAATGAAAAGAGCATTTACTTTGCTCTCCACCGCTGAAACACAACACCCCTCCAACAAGTAGCACAAACTCCATGTTTCACAAGAGACTCGGAGCCACCGCTGCCAGTCTGCACTTCATTAGGCTGATTGCTTGCCTGTGTAAGCTGCTCTCTTTGCCTGCCAGTTCTCCCTGCCTTGTTCTGATTAAAGGGGAACCTCATAAATGCGCTGCTGCCTATAAACGATTCCCTTGCTACATCAAAGTCGCACGGAAGTTGTAAGCTGCTCTTATAATTGCGACAAAGCACAGGCACCTTTTTGCAGCCGCTGAACTTGCCCTGCGGCCCTGTTAAAACTGGCACTAAACTGGAGAAGTCTGGTGGAATTTGGCTTATTCAAACCTTAGTGGTCATTAATATTCAGTTTAATGAGGCAGGAAGAACATGATGCTGATGAGGATAAGAGCAGCAGCAAATGAGTAAACTTCTAACAAGCTAAGTTGTTAGTGTGTAAGTAAGCCAATATTGAATACATGATAATGTTGCCTAATGTCGCCAGAAGCAAACCAAAACAGTCTTTTTATTCCAGTGAAATAGACAGTAAATGTTACTGCTGGTGTGGTTTGGAAATAAAATGATTTGACAAAAGGTAAAATTACAGTCGTTTCAGGTTGTTAATCCCAAATTGCCATCCACCTATACTGGAGATAAGTGCTGCTGTGTTCTCACGCTGCTGTTGAAACTTGAATGCCTCTGTAATGGTCATAAATACAGTTGATTGCCTGAGAGACAACATGCTGTATTTCTGAACAAACAAAACATCATCATAAAAGTGCATCTACGCCTCAAAAAAAAATTGGACCAGTGTGGTAAATGACAGCTCAGTAATAGCGGGGACTATTTGTGAAGTGGGTTAATTTACGGGTAGCATTTATGGTTTGACAAACATTGCCCTGAACTGACCGCTGTCTGAAACAGATGGATGGGAAACAGACACGAGATTAAACCACACAAACAGAGAGCTGTTGTATCTGCAAAAAATGCACAACACAGCTGGTTTCATTGGAAAACTATAAAAATATATCACTTTTTTTGATCTTCAGTAAAAGTAGCTGCACAGTTATTTAATGTTACGTGTAAAAAAAAAAAAAGAATTTATTTAAAAGAAACAGTCTGAAAGGCTTTAATTGTTTTGTTCATTCAAATGATAAAACATTGGTGGAAAAAAACTTACATTAACTGCATAGCAAAATGTAGGCCCTTTCAAAGGGACATTTAGGAAGAACAATATAAATACACTTTTGGTCCGAACTTTTGTACCATATTCTCACATAAATACACAACATGAGACATTCATACATTTCCAGCAAATGTATATTCCAAAGAGAATAAATATGTCTATGCTCTATAAATGTGTAGAAAGAAAAGTATGAGGGAGTGATGAGAATGTTTTTATTGCTATGAGAGATAAAAGATGAAAAAAGCTGAATATGGTGAATAATTTTAGGGTTAAACCTTTCTGTGTTGAAGAGAGCACAAACCTGAATTTGTCTGTCTTTTAAAATGAATAGAAGAGCTGTTTTTCAAGAAAGTAAGCTTCTCTGATATGTTTCATTTGGCCTGAGTAAAACACTCGTCATCCATCCAAGCGTACAAAGTGTCTCGATATTAAGGCCCTTTTCAACACAAGGCACTGTATCTAATGAAGAGAAAGGCTTAAGTGAAAAGTCTGTATTATTGTGTCCGACGCAAGTCCTCGCCCAGCTTAATTACTGCAAAAGTAAACAAGTGAAGAGTATAAACAGCTGGGGAGTAACGCCCCTCCTCATATAGACAGGTCATGTAAACAGGCAGTCCAAAGGGGCAAGAAGATATTTATGTTTGGTTTTTTTTTATCCTCGCTGCAGGAAAAAATAGATTTCTTATTTGACTTGAAGTGCTCGGAAAGTTGATTCAAACACTCCTTGTGCAGTAGATATAATATAAACATTGATTTTCAAAATGATAGCCACATGTCCTCTGTGTCCATTTTGGGGAATCCTTGGGAACACGTCGCTGAAGTCAGTGATATTTCCATTTTTATGATAAGTGATACATACTGTAGCCCAGAGGGGCAGCATACAGTCCTAAAGGTGAGATGGGCAGTATGGGTCTGTGGTGGTGGTGATAGGCTGAATACGACTGTCCGTACAGTGACATGGCGCCCAACGACAGCGGTAACGTAAAGCCAGGATGTAAACCTCCCGCCGCGGCAGCTGCCACTGCTGCCGTCTTTGCGTCTGCGGCCATCTTGAGTTTCTCCAGTTCGGCTTCCTGGAGCCTCTTGGCTTTTGCCCGGCGGTTCTGGAACCAGATCTTCACCTGGGTCTCTGTCAGGGTCAAGGAGGAGGAGAACTCGGCCCGCTCTGCGATGGACAGGTACTGCTTCTGCCTGAACTTCCTCTCCAGGGCCAGAAGCTGGGACGTGGTGAAGGGAGTTCGGGGCTTTCGGTTGGTCTTGTGTTTTCTCAATGGACAACCAGGAGCGACGTGACCTGCGAGAATAGCAAAGATTTTTAAAATTGAGATTTACATGAATTCAACTGACTTTCATGGAATATGATTGATTTGTTGTGAAATTTGAACATCCTTATTGGCCACATTAAAAAGTTGACTATATTTAAACAAAAAAGAGCTGAATTAATCCAACTTTAAATTATAAGTTGGACAAAATTTTAACTTCTAGGCTACATTTTATAGGTATGCACCACATATTTGGATGTGTCAGAAGTACTTCCTCAAACATTAACCCCCCCATAGTATGTGGGTAATTAAGAGTAGTTAGTTAACTTTGCACAGGTCTTATCTACTTCATGTCTTTCTTTGAGCAACTGTGTCCAACAGGAGACACCCTCGCGCGCAGCTTGAGATTGATAGGGTATACCAGTAAACTGGAAAAAAAAGCTGAGAAATAATGAAATTCATCCAAACTGCAAAATGTTGACTACTTGTTCAAACTTAAAAAAAATCTTAATTTTGTTGGCTGCAGGAAAGAATTAAGTAAAAAAAAAAAAAAATCTGTAGGATCGTTTAATCGTGTTGGAGAAACTTACGCGGCTGTGTGGCAAATGTGCTGTTGGTGACCCAGGGTGCGCACTCCTCCGACTCTGATGCTTCGGATTTTACCGGCGATAAAGGCACAGCCTTCCGGCTTCCCCCGGGGGAGCTACGTGTCTCTCGGTACAGATACAGGGAATTTAAACCTGTAGGAGACACCGCCACCGAGCCTCCCTCCGGTTTACAGCGGATGGATTCTCCGCCCGTCTTCCTCCCGGACATGAGCGCCTCCACGCTGAACGGATGATGACGACGCACCGCTGGAGATATCTTCTCCTCCGCCGGCCCATCTGCCAAGTCCGCACGGTTACTGTCCTCCTCGGACGAACTGCACCCCAAGTCGTTAGAGGTCTCGTTAGAGGTCTCGTGAGAGGTCATCTCTCCTCCGGGTCTCGTCCGAAAAACAGTCGAACTCTGAGCGCAAAGGGCGGCCAGGTGAGAGCCGCTCCGGCGAGCGCTGTGTTATGGAGCTGTCAAGTAGTATGTGGGAGTTTGTAGATACATCACGTCGACACGGCTCAACTTTGACCAATCAGTGCAGCCCGAAATGTTTATGAGTGCTGCATTCAGGGACAGTCGGAAACTGGAGGTGCTTGTTTGGTTCTGAGGAGTGCAACGCAACAGACCCGACAAAAACATTTAAAAAATAAATAAAAAATAATAATAATAATGATAATTGCGACAGTATAACTATATCTTCATATAGTAATACTGTCGCAATTATCATTATTATTATTATTTTTTATTTATTTTTTAAATGTTTTTGTCGGGTCTGTTGCGTTGCACTCCTCAGAACCAAACAAGCACCTCCAGCATGTATTATTATTGTTGTTGTTGTTGTTAAGTGGCCAACTCACTTCAGGTTATTCTTAGAAGGTTATGTGAAAATCCCATACTCTTTTTGCAGGTAAAACCATTTGATCCCATTTTTAATCAGTTAAAAAACAACAGAGGAAAAATTTGTAGGAACGACTGTTTTGACTTGAAGTTTCACTTCTTCTAGTTGTTTCTCATAACAGTTATTCAGTTTTGTATCATGATAAATCAAAATGTCCACAACGATGTAAAGTAAAGCTTTTCAAGTCTGTAGCTCCATTTTGTTCAGTGAAAGATCAAGATTTCTTTCAGACTTGAAATGACGACACAGTTCTTCCTCATTTTTTCTTTCTGCTTTAATAAGTGAATTCAGGAAAATAAGCCAGAAAAAAACAATAGCTGTGCCACAGCAATATCACAAGTTAAGCTCCAGTAACGGATTAGCTCTAACTCTAACCTCATGAGACTGCATGTGTAAACACGGGCCCCATGTGGATAATTATGGAGAATTATACCCAGGATGAAACACTGATCCCTTTTCTTCTTTATCTGCCTCTCTGATTTGTTTGCTGTTCCCTTTATTGGGACTTTCCATTGAAACTCACAATACTGAGCGCCATGTCAGTGAGTCCTGCATGTAAGGAAGGGGAAATTACTTCCCCAAATTATAGATTTAGTTTTTAAAGTCCAGCTGGTGTCTGAGGCGCAACTGGACGCAATCTAGATGAGACTTCCCCCTGTAGCTGACTCATTCATCTTCTCATCATCCTATGATTCATTCCCATTCTCCATGCACATTCAACATGAAGTTGCTCATTGTGGTCTTCGTGAAGGAACTCTTTGTGTTTTTTCCATGAACAATTTCACGTTATGTCAGATGAAAGTGCCTGACTCCTCATGAAGAACTTTACACTTTTCCAGCCGTTTATCTTAAGAAGTGCTCCTTTGATGATGGTGGAATATATTTTAAGCTGAAAGGATGTCTCACTTATCTTAAGATTTTTTCCCATGGTCATGCAAGTACTTTCTTATCTATTGCCTAATTGCTCATATTTAACACCCATGTCTTTGCTAATTGGAACCGTTCTGCTGCTGAATGATGATTAATCGCTGGTTGACATCACAAGGCCTGATCCACAGTCATAATCTGGTGAGCACAAATAAGTGGTAGAAGCTATGAGAGTTTGTTTGTGTGTTTTTCATACCCAGCCAACAGTGCTGCAGGACTATTACAGCTTCCCATTCCCACAAGAATAAATTCAGATTGTATTCCTTCAATCTCACTCATATATCATCTCACTATGTATATATATATATATATATATATATATATATATATATATATAATGTAGTACACACTCTTATGGTGGTGGGGACCCTGATCCCCTGCATTTTTACGTGTAGCCAGCAGGCCTGAGTAGCATGTCTATGACTGTGGAGCGGAGCTCAGTTCCCAGGAGGCTGCCTCTGCTGCCTTATTAAAGTGGGGTTATTTCACAGACAATCAGAGGTTTGTGAAGGCGCCAGTGAGCGGCCAGATGAAAGGACTGACTCCTCAGGGGAGAAACTGTTGCCTTTTTTTTTCAGCCCTGTTCAGGATCCCCACCTCCATCCTCCTCCACCCTCTTCACCTCTCTCTCTCGTTCCTCTCTAGCTGTACCCGCATGCCCTGCAGGCACCTTGTCAGTCATTATCCACAGAACTCGTTCTTGGCTGAGCGTCAGTGGCATGTTTCCTCCTCTCCTCCCTCCCGTCTCCTTTCTTACACCCTTTATTGCTTGCTTTGTTTTGCTAAGTCATTTTCTTTATCTATTGCATTTTATTTTTTCCTTCCTTTTGTCTGTTTTTTTCTACACCCTCAGCCATGTGACTTTCTTCTTTTTTTTTACTTTATCTCTTCCCTCATAAATGCTTTATTCCTGTCCTTCTCACATGTTTTCTTTTAAGATTATTTTTTCGCTTTTGTCTCCATTATACATAGGACAGCTTAAGCGTGAAAGGAGAAGTGAAAGGGGGTGACATGTAGCAAGGGGCTCCAGGCTGGAGTTAAGCCTGTGGCTGCTGCAGCAAGGGCAAAGCTTCTGTACATGGGGCGCCCACTCTACCAGGTGGGCTACTGGATGCCACCTTCCCACATCTTTTCTATTTATCCTCTCTCCTTGCCTCCTCTCCTCCATTCTTTTGTTTCTTTCTTCCCTGTCATATTAAATCTCAATGTCAACATAAAAACCATCTAGACAGATTGTAAAAGATTATTCAAATTCTTGGTTTTTGTCCTTATGTATTTTTCAACCCTGTTGCAAGGGGAAGACTGCCAGTCACACACAGTCTAATCACAGAAACTGCTGGCACTCATTTTATTATCTTACTTGAAAAATCTAACTGGCACCAATACGAGCTACAGCCTGTACTGTCAACGCATCTATAAACAGTGTCATGCCCAGCTTGAGTTATATTGAATCGGAGGTGATGTTTTTTTAGATGCACTTTGAATGTGTGAACGTGTGGGAGCTGATATAAATAAACGCTGGGTATGCATGTAGACGTGCAAATACAATAATGCGACCATAGCTTTGTGTGACCGAAGAGGATTTTGCAAGAGAAGAAGAAGGAGGAAAAAAGGAAGGAAGGAAGGAGGGAGGAGGGGTAGAAATGAGAAGGGTGCTCTCCTGGGTGTAGCAAAATTACCCACACATCCCACTTCCTTTTTTCCATAATATCATTTAAGCCTGATAATAGCTAAAGCAATTTGTCTGAGCATGTTTGTGTGTGTGTGTGTGTGTGTGCGCGTATGCAGTGTGTGGCTGTCTGTACAGTGTGTGTGTGTGTGTGTGTGTGTGTGTGTGTGTGTGTGTGTGTGTGACAGAGAAGCTCTGGTTGTGTGAGTCGGGCACACCTCAGAGCATTGTAATTACAGCAACAGCTTTGAAGTGGTGGAATGTTTGGTTGGAATAATCAGCAGGCAGCTCTGCACTCACACACTATTTACATTCCCATTAAAACACTCATTCATGCCATCAAACCAGCAAATTTTACCATTATACTGAAACTTACATGTAAGTATAAAGTCAGGGAAGTAACATGCTAAAATGTAAAAGAATATGCAGCATTGTTACAGTTTGTAAATTAATGTAATTCTATCCTGTATTAGTTGGCAGTTCCTCTTGAAATTCGGCTTTTATTTCCCAACTTGATATTCCTTTGTTCAACTGACTTGATGAGTATAAAAAAAAAGAAGAGTATATTTCCAATATACACAACAGAATACCATTATATGGCAAATTTTCTGGAGAACAGTAATTATGTATTTTTTGGCAGTATGTGTAGTTTAGTTTTTTACATTTATGTCAGCTTTCAATTTTACTCCACTAAATTTCCTAAATAAAATGTATGCTTTTATTCCAATACTCCAATTTCCCTTATAGCACCTTAGTTGCCTTATACAAAATAGGGAAGGAAAGAGTAAGTGATGGACGGACACACAAATGGTAAATTGGGAGGGAAAAACTGGATTTTGTTCTTATGTTAGATAGAAATAAATCTCATCATTCTCAAAATTCTTGCCATTTGCTTTTTAATTACTAGCTAGTTCTTGTACTTGTACTATACTTTCAATACTGAAGTGCATTTAATATTGTGAAATCACTTGATATTGATTATTCAAGATACTCAAGTGCAGGAAATATCAGATACTCTTAGACTTTTACTCAAATAATATTACAAAAGGTGACATTAACTTTTACCAAAGTCTGGTGATAAATCTGTACTTTTACTCAAGTGTGGCTTTCAGGTACTTCATTCACTACTGCTTGAACTACACAATTTTGCAAAATGATAATATGTTAAGATCTTCAGTAAGACAGGTAACTTGTCAAACCTGTTGGGCATGTTATAAATAACTAACTGACACATTCACACTCAAAGTAATCACATTGTTTTCACTCACATCCAAATGATGTTAGTACTGTCACCAACCCCGCCCCTCTCTGTCTTTGAGCTCCAGGCCCTCAGAACCTCCGCCTGTAATGCACATAAATGACTACCTTGAATGCTACAATGGCGCCAGGGCCAATTAGCTGTTAACACTGGAGACAGATCCATTCAGAAGCCAGAGAATGAGGCCTCCTGTAACGTGAAAGATTGATGCCCACTTTGCTAATGACAAGAGAAGGAGGGCAATCTGTTGCTTGACTCAGCCCTGGGCTATGTTACAGGATAGTCAGCTGATGACTGTGAGCCTGCAGGGGAGGGTCCCTGAGAAGATTGGAGTTTAAGTCATTATTAGGGTGAAAATGAGGACATCAATACTCATACAGATATATGCAAATCCATTTCTTTGGAACTATTATTGGGCATTATGATGACATAAAATGTGAAATGACAGTTGTGCATCGTATGAGATTCTTCTGCACTTTGAGTTAGCTATAACCCTTTAATAGTTTTGATTGCATCCGGGTGCTGCTGGAAACATTTCCAAACAATGAGCAGAACAGCTTTATGGCAACATTTGAGTTATGTGATTTTCAATGTGAACTCAAACACAGCATTGTTTATGTAACACCTGTCATGAAAAGAAGCATGTAGCCCAAAGTGCCTCACATAGCAAAACTGAGACAAAATTAAAAAGACCTTAATAGAACAATAATAATAAACTTTGGAAAGATTAAAAATTACGATAAATTACAAATGATACATGAAGAAATGACTACATTAAATGAATTCATGAAATGACAATCACAACAATGAAATGTAAAAAGATTAATAAATTATAGTCAATGGAATTAAATAAAATAATAACCAGGGATAAAAATGATGTAAAAACCAATGACTAAACTTATAAACTCTCTCTCTGTCGCAAGTGTCACAACAATGATACTGGATCAACCATCCAAAGTAAAAACGTTGTTTCATATCACTTTCTTTAAAATACGCCTCATTTTGAAATTCTCATGGCACATCTGTGTCATAATTTTCATCCGAGCACGCAGCTCTCCTAAACAATAAAATCTTGCAAAATTAACAGAGTAGTGCCACGTAGATAATGGCAACCAGCCAAGAAAAAAGTAAATGAGGATGTTTTCTGATATCATCTCATATTGATCGCAGGCTGCTGAAATGAAGCAAATCGATATCATTTTGTGGCAGACTTTGTGATACAAGCAAATATCGTAAAGTTTTCCAAAGGATTGATATACCATCACATTGCATCTCAACCAGATACATTTACAACTGTAGTATATGTCAAAGAACATACTGTACACCTGTTAAAGAACCCATCCAGCATACACAGTTATGTGAACTTACAAACACAGATATACACACATCCAGTTAATGGCCACACAGCCAAGCTGGTGAAGTGAATCACAGGAAGTGTGAAACAGTACTGTTCCAATAACAACGTCACACAGCCATAATGATAAATAACACATAGGCACAGCAAATGTCACATATTATCTTTTTATAACATAAATTACACAGCAACATACCACAAATCCACAAAAGTGCCAGCTGGTACACCGACTGCCACATGCATGTGAACCTGCACATTGGCCCAGAGCAAAGCATGGTGATGCACGTAGCAATGTGACAACACCACACTCACACAAGCATGTAGAGAAATCAGCTTTGTGCCAAAAGAAAAGTTTCAGCTCCCGTCTCTGCGCCACAGTGTGTAGCAAAGCGTTCCTTTGAAGGTGATGATAGCTTGGGTAATCGCCAACTGCAATTATATTTTTTGGAACTGCTCTTTGATGAAGTTTTGAACACTACTGTGTACTTACCCACTAATGTAGGTTCACAGCTTCACCTCACCATAACCCATTATTATCAGGTCTTCCTGTCAATTCATGACTAAAATATTACACCTTGAAGGGTTTTGGAAAGTTTGGCGCAGTCAAACTTGGCGACCTCTTAACCTTCCTTGTACCCTATAAAATTGTGCAAATGGGTGTGCATTTTTTGCCTATGCAGGTTAGCTCTTGAGCTATACTGTATAGCTTTGTGTCATGCTCACAGTGGTACATGCTTGTAGAGCAACACTTGTATAGTTAGCTCTGCAGAGTGATGCTCACCTCAGTCACTCAACACAGGAACCTTCCTTGATTTAAAAAAAAAAATCCAGATCTTGCAGGGTTAATTTGCAGCTGACTTCACATGCAGGCTTTTGGAAATTAATTGTGGAGTGCCATCAGGATCAGGGGAAAAGGAGCATCATCAGACCTCAATGATTCATAGTGCATCACAGGCCATATGACTTTAGTTTCCGTGTCAAACTCTCATCCTCCGCAGAGAGCGAGAGACACTAGCCAGGGGCCATCTGCTCCTCGTGCAACCATGTAGATTCCCTACGACACACTATATCTTAATCAGTTCTGACAGGTGGGATTTATGATGAGACCATCGTGTAAATCTCAAAGAGGCTTGTTATTATTGAGAGGCACTGAAATGGTATAATTGTTTTTAAGTGGTGCTGGAAGGGCAAGTGTGCATGCATTTGTGTGTGTCGCATGTGATCGTGTGAACATGCACAGTATTCTGGGAAGTTTTCCAGAGATTGGGGAAATCCACCTTCCAGGCAACAAACAACTTAAACCACAAAAACAAATCTCCTTTAAAGAAAATTTTGTCTCATTACAGCAAATAACATTTCATGGTAGAAAAAGCCACAACTTTCCCAGCTATTATGGCCGCGTTACACGCACCCTTAGGGTTATATGAGAGTGAAATGTGCTTACACACAGGAACAGTGTTTATCTGTGCAACAACAGTAAGGAGAGTACCTATAAAGTATTCTCAGAATTAGTGTTTCATTAACATCCAAAACCATGTGACATGTTTTTTGTGTGTCCACATTTTCTGAAAGCTTACAAATATGGATGAAATTGAGAAGTATCCCCTGAAATTGTGGGGGCATTGTAGCATAATTCAAGCAAAAAAACCCAAAAAAAACGTAAAACATGAAAAAGACATTTAAAAAAGAAAAACAGTTTGGTAATATCAGCCCCTTTTCACTCTGAAGTCTTCATATACCGCCACTTTATCAGCGATTTCACCAAAAGCCACCTTCCACGGCAGTATGATACACTGCTGGGTGTCCATCCTGGCATTGGTTGTGGCATCCCGGAATGTGGACAGCAGACGCAGATTACCTAATATAATATGTAGACGTGAAAGTCCACTCACAAAGTGGCAATATGTGACGGCTTTGGGTGCGAATGTGTTAGTAACATAGGTACCAACTAAGAATTATCCATCCATATCTTAATGGCTATATTGACCACCACTGTTGACAACACTGCCACCATTGAAGGAACATCATTATAGCCTCTTCTGCCATCACCATTTCTGCCGAAATCTTGTGGATCTCTCTATGTCAATATAGAGAATGCATGGAAGTAAGTGGGCATTGACAATTACATTTAAAGACAAGATATGACTTTATTAATCCCACACATGGAAAATTCAAACATTACACATTTGAAATGAATGGATTTATTTTTGTACCTGAAGGGAATATAAATGAGTCCTAGTGTCTTATGTACTTGTCAAAAAAAAGTAAGTTTAATAACAAAATGATTAAACAAAACATTTGTTGCTTGGAAGAATAAATTGTATGTTCAACATGAGGCTCGAAAGCTTCACTTAATTTCAAAAATAAATCTCCCTCATAATGTACTTTTAAACTACTTTATCATATTACAGTTTCCTATGTTTTGTCCTTTGCCCTCCTCTATGATGTATGGTGCCAACATTTTAAGCTTCATAACAGAAGTCCACTCTTCTTTAACAAGATTCAAGTTTCAGTCTGTATGTGTTTTGTGTTACCTTGAGGTAAAATCAGTTTGTGCTGTTCCAACATCGGTTCCTAGTGAGAGCTTCTTTTATAGAGTCATAAAGAACAGAGCACTTAACTGAATAAACAAATCAGCCACTCTGCCAAAACAAGGAAAAGGGAACATCAAAGCTGGTCGTAATTGTTTTAAAGGTCAGCGGCCGGGAAGGGACTGACTGGCTGGCTCACTGACTGACTCATTGGTTAGTCGGCTCGCGGCTGTTACAGGGGAAGATGGCCTGTCGACAATTGAATAACCTCTGAGAAGACTAACTGATTATTACAATTCAATGGGAGCCTCTGTGATTCACAGACTAACTCCTGCTGGCTGAGAGGCTGCAGAGACCTGAAATGAGGTGCAAAGAAACATATGACCTGACACCAAAGTGGATCTTCATTAATGAAACCGTGTGTGTGTGTGTGTGAGAGAGAGAGAGAGCGTGCTGCGGCAGACTCAAGACTCAGACTCACTGCTGTTTAATGAGCAAAAGACGCCAGCCACAGTGGGACCAAGGACAGATCTAGGATACGATAGACAGCCCAGAGCACAAAACCACACTGGTCTTTGCTTTGACCCTGCCGAGTGAGAACAGCCACTGGGGTACTTTGCGGTGACCCTTTCTTCGCCTACAAGGTCAAAGGTTACAAGCCTCAGCATGCGTCCTTTGAAATGGAGCAACAAGGGCGTGCTGCTGGACTGACTGGCAGGATGGCAATTACCAAAATGCTTGGCCAATTTATCTGCCTCACCTTACAGCCACGAGTAGGACAAAAAGGCAGAGAAAGCAGTTTAATAGCAAGTGTAAATAAAATCTAAGTTTGAGCCTACTTTTGTACCTGTAAGTAATGCTGTTGTTGAATTCTTGGCAAAAATGTTATCGGGATCTCAAATATGACGTTTTTTTACACTACAATTTTTTTAATGGGTATCAGTGAGGTAGCATTAAATGTTACAAGTTGCAGCTGGGGAGGGCAGCTGTGAACGATTATTTTGTGGATAGAACATGTTTCGACATTATTTTGCTCAACATTTTTTATATTACAAATTGCATCAAATGTGCATGCAAAAAGGGGGTGTTTAACAAATACAGGAAATTATTACCAACTCTGCAGTTCTTCTCAGGGTGCTTTTAGCATTTTTTAGCTCAATGGTTTTGTGATCCAACCCACCAGGGGGAACCAGAACCAGGTATTTAGGGTGTTTTTAGAGATAAGCAACTGAATGCTAACATATTCGCAGCATCAACTTAAAACATGATAATGCGTCAGTGTTGTGTACGGCTTGTTTCCACTGCCCCCAAGTGGTCAAAAAAGATTTAATGCAGGTTTAAGGACTGAAGATTGACGCCGCAAAAACCTTGCTAAGATGATAATTTCATAATAATATGACATTTTCTCTCTTGCACTCTCTGCTCCTATGAGGGTGCCTGCCTCCAAGCCTTTTAAGTTGGGCTGTCTGCTGATCTGTAGATAATTGTTGACTTTATTTCAAGCCAGGAAATGGAATGATCAACTCCAGATGACAAAGACAAGAGTGAGTAGAGAGCAGGACGGACAAATGGAGAGAGAGCAATTTGAGGACATACTGAAAGACCATTTGCCTGATGAAGGTCTAGCCCCAAAACATTACAAATAAATGTGTTTCTGCAAGTTAGACAGTGTGCAGGAATTTGTTTGGAATTTTTGATCGACTTGTCCCTCTCCTATACGCACCTGTCATGAAATAGATGTGCAAAGTGTTCCTATATTCTGATATACTGAAGGACAAATGTACTGATCGTGCAGTTTATGTAATAAGATTTGTGTTGACACAGTCTAACATCAGCTCCAAGATGTCTGAGGCAAAATCAACATTTGATTTAAGTACGACAAGCATTGTGTGTTGTTAATTGCTCTTTAATACAACAGTGTTTGTGTTGCACTTCAGTTTATTCCTTACCTAATTGAAAGGCAATTACTCATAATTCAAAAGTACTTGAGTGGCACTTAAACCCTATTTGCTTGTAATTTCCCTTGTGGCTGTGTTCGAGTACAATGTCTACATCTGCCAGCTTGACCCAGAGTTTGGAGAAGTGAGTGACATTGTTTGCCTTTGGAGTAATGGCTGTCATTATGGTGAATTACTACCCTACCCAAACACCCAAACATTCTCTAAAACCACCCCACAGCGCTTTGTCTCTATCTTCCTCTCTGGTGCTGGTGCCTTGTTACAATCAATTAAGCTGATTACAAGCACTATCTTCACCACTTCAAAGGAGGGCCATTACAGCGGGTCAGACTAACTGTCTCTTTACTGCGCTGCTGCCCTGTTGTTTGTCTCAGAGTAAGAAGCTTTAAACTTGTTACGCTTTAACATTTGAGGTGCTGAAATCTGTCGATATAGAAAAAAGAAAAATCTAACAATGTTGGAAATACACTAACTTTTTCATACTAATGAAAGGATAAATGACAAGCAATGAGGTGAAGACAATTGATGTCGTCTGTCCGCTTTCAAGTTAAAGGCTTACTCCTCGTCAGGCCAGACAACAGGTCAAATAATAAATGGAGAGACACAGAGAGAGGGAGCGAGACACCAAGTCTAGACAGCATATTTAGGGACCCTCCCTGATTGCTTTGTTCTGCACCATGTCTATAGGTAATTACCTCAACAAACTACTGGGAGCCCTGTCAAATCTGAGGCAAGTGAGAGGTGAACAGGAAGAAATAGTACGCAAAGTAAAATAATTAATAAATGAATGTGCCCGTGCACATATGTGTGTTTGTATGAGCTGTGATGCATGGATGAGTTTCAGGGCGTGGGCATGTGACAAAGACCCATTTCTAAAAATATCTGCAGCAGCATGTTGCCATGAAAACATTACCAACGATTAAGTGCGAATGTATTCCGATGGTTTTAAAATGAGACATTAACAAATATCCGCAGTCACCCTTTAGAGTAATCTTCAACTGAAATAGCAGGTGAACGTGGCTTCTCTTTGAAATCAAGTCGCAAGTCAGTGGAAGTGTTTGCAGGTATCAACACAACAACTGTTTTATAGTATTAAGTATTGAGTATTGTAATCTCAGTATTACAAAAGTATTATTTAATGAACCTGGGTAACAGTGTTCAATTATGAATTAGATAGATGGAAAGATTCACTGTCTGTAAGGTTAATAGTGTCCACGTCCATCCTCAGTTTCTTGTCCTGGCATAAAAAGATGACATTGGGCCTCATTCACAAATAATGTATGCACACAATTTATTTTGCTCATCCAAAGAGGAGTTGGACTGAGTGGCAGAGTTTGGGACAGTTTTATTTCTAAAACTTGGAAAATTAAACAGACTAGACTAAATAATACCAGAAAAAAACAGTTCATGTATATTCTGTATATTTGGAATATGTTATCATATAAATATACTTTGTATACTTTGTGCTTGGAAAATGCTACTCTCCCTCGTAGGCCTGTTTTGGCTGGGCATCTGTTGATGCCAGATGCTACGTTGATATCAGAATCCAACCTTCCCATCTGAGTAGATTTTTGATCTTGGACATAATTTAGTCCATCGAAATGTCAGTATATTGCAGCGCAGTTTAATACTACATACTTTATAATTAGATGTTATGTTGGTCAGTTTGAGAATTTCTCAACGGTGAAGGTTATTTGACAATATGCAGGGAAGTCTAGTCGTGGTGTAGCTGGGTCCGCAGAACAGATTACGGTTTTTCTGGCTTTTCAAAAAAAAATTTTAAAAAGATCAATGCACATTGACAGGAACACTCTGTGTGATGCAAAACATCAGGCATTGTCCTCCGGTGTCCCCACCAGGCATACTGTAGCTTTTAAATCACTGAACGAATCTGAGATGTCAGCAGTAACTCAAGACTAATGTTAAGGTGCTAATTACTAATGGTATTTACTTGCCTAGAGCACACTGTAATAATAAAAGTATTATTTTGAAGACTCCTCTTATTTGACCTCATGTAGCTCTCACAACAATCATAACTGCACTGACATAATTACAGTGTGTTTTCAAAAGCTTCACCTCACGCACATCATAAGATTAATTCCATTGTGAACTGCATTGGATGATTAGCATATCACAAATTCCTGTAGCCACACAGCGCACATCTCTCAGGTGTTATTACCAATATAATTAGTGACTGGTATATGCTTGCATCTCTAAATTTTATAAAAACACTACTTGTAATTAATTTTTTAACAACACACCACAAATTTTAATATTTTATAGAGGGGGATTTCAGCTACAGGTGGAGGCATTTCAGATGTTACTTTTAAATTTCCTAAATTGGATTGCTTTTCTTTTTATATATTTCCGGCAGTGATGCTTTTGCCAGTCCCCCCTGCTGTTCAACGCCTTCACAGATAGATCTGGAAATAACCTTGACCAATGAAATGTGAGGCCCCAGTTGGAGCTTTATCTCAATTGTATAGAAAACAGCCATGAGATGCAGCGTCGTGTAAAGTTGGATTGAGAGTGATGAGCTTTGTTTGAAACATTGGATTATTTTAGACAAGCATGAAAATATGACTTCACGTTGTGCACTTAAATCACTATCTGTATAAAGTACTCTGTGTACTCTACTTCTTCTATGTTTGTGCACGTGCGTGTGTGTGTGTGTGTATTCATACTTTTTTTTTCTTTACAGTACCTGTTTTGGCGTGCTTGTCCATATATTCATGTTTAAGAAGATTACAGAAAATACAAACTATTGAGGATGCAACACAAAAATGAATAGTTTATTTGTCATTGTGGTCCTCCTACATCCAGGTGAGAAAAACAACAACAACAAGAAGGAAATTATTCTGATAAAAATATATAAAAAAAGATTTTGATTCAGATTTGATGAATTTTGATCAATCCCACCTGGAAAAGCAGATCTCTATTTTATTTTTTAAGCATTTGGGCCTCTCCAGTTATATTTTTGTGTAATTTTTACCACACTTAAACAAAAAACAAAACTTGTGTCAAAGTCGTTGTTTAAACACAGAGTGACGCTAATCTATTATCAGTTTCGATTATAGAGGGCTTTCACCTAACCTAACATTTCCTCTGTCAGCTATGAAATCCTCTCGTTGGCATTAAATATACGCTGGCGCCATGAGGGCTTGAGATACAGCAAAGCCTTTACACCATAAAAATTACTAGATAAGATTTCCTTTTGTATCTGCCATGTAGAGAACTTCAAACCACACTTAACACAAAAGCGATTGTTGCCTTTTCATTATCGTGAAACCCAGGCATTAAGAATTTATGAAAGGGGGAAAAACTTTTTGATGGTTTAAGATATAATCCATTATCACAGGATTGTTCCCTTCACAATGCTTTTGATATAAACTCTCACAGACATAAATCCATATTTACACACTCATTGATCAAGGACAGATAATTTACTGCAGAAGGCGCCAACTGTCTTGTCTGGGCTTCAACCCTCTTTGTTGAATTTGAGAATATCTTGTCATTCGCCCGTAAGCAAATATCGATCACTTATCACTCGCTAAATATCAAACCCATAAATCAGCAGAATTAATTAAAATCACTTCAGTGACTGACGATTGTTCTTATCTTTAATTTACTGCCTCAGTTAAAAAACATCATAATAATTCTCTCAAACTGTGGGTTGGTGCAGACTTGGGATTGGTTGTGCGGGAGTCGGCGCCTACAATACAGAATGTCAAAGCCTCCAGTAGCCCGCAGGAAGGTGACCAGACATTGTTAGCTTAATCCTTAAAGGTACTCTATGAAGGAACTGCCGGTTACCATTTGTAAACACAACATTCAAACTTGGACTCTTCCTCCAAGACTTCTTGTATGTACAATGCAAGTCACTATAGAGACACAATGCATCTCAAAGATATAATCCGATAATCTGAAAACCATGCCCATGGAGGAGAAAATAATTGGCGCCATAATAGCGTTCCCTAGGGATGATGCTTTTCTGCAGGCCAATGTGGAGGTTATATCACCCAGCTTCCCTTGTCAAATAGCCTGTGGTATTTTTCTTCTAGCTCTATGCCAAACGAATATTTATGATACTTACACATTTTGTACAGCAAGATAATCCTCACAAATAAATACTACTTTGTGGTTCTTTTAAGCCTAATTGTCATGGCCAGAGGTAAACAGTAACATTAAGCTATAAACAAACTACACCATGGTTCCAAGACATAAAGTTGCCACTGAAACAAGTGGCGTTTGTCGCGGTTTGGCATGATGACATTCTGTAGTCTCTTTTAGCTACTTGTTAGCAGCCGCCTTTTGTAAGATACATAAAAGCTTCAAAGTTCACGATTGATGTAACTACTAATGTATTTTATGTCATAGAACACAACATAAAGGTCTCTTAAGCTTGCGTTAACAACAGACCTTATTTCAGGCATCTTACAGAAAACCCATCAACTTTGAGACAAAGTAACTGGGAAACAATACACTCTTCTGTGTACTTTCTGTGTTTTAGGACTCATTTAAGGGGCGTTCTATATACAACAAAGGACTGAAATTCTAACATGCCTGTAGCTAGCTTAAACCATTAGATTTCAGCATGTGTAAGAATTATTTTTGCACCTTATGTCTCTCCTTTGGAGAGGAAAACTCAATAACAAACTCCCTCTATACAAATTGGGTATTGTCCGTTTGTGTATGTGTTTCCCTTTACTTCACCTTATTCGGCCTCACAGCCACTTCATCCAGCTCTTCCCGGGGGACCCCGAGGCGTTCCCAGGCCAGCTGTGAGACGTAGTCTCTCCAGCGTGTCCTGGGTCTTCCCCGGGGCCTCCTACCGGTGGGACGTGCCCTGAACACCTCACCAGGGAGGCGTCCTGGAGGCATCCTAATTAGATGCCCGAGCCACCTCATCTGGCTCTTCTCAACGCGGAGGAGCAGCGGCTCTACTCCGAGCTCCTCCCGGATGACCGAGCTTCTCACCCTATCTCTAAGGGAGAGCCCAGCCACCCTACAGAGGAAACTCATTTCGGCCGCTTGTACCCGCGATCTTGTTCTTTCGGTCACTACCCAAAGCTCGTGACCATAGGTGAGGGTAGGAACGAAGATCGACCGGTAAATCGAGAGCTTTAATGCATTTCTTTAATTTATTTATAAATTTATTACTATTAATTTATTATTGCCTTATGAGGTGTATTATGCCTAGTTTCTTAAGGTTCTTATTTCGGTTAGGCAAGGAGGCCTCGAGGTCAAAGGTCTAGGGATGGTTAGGCCTGGGAGCCAAGTGTGCAGAATACTGGCACCAGGCTAAAAGTAACATGGAATGAGGCTCCTTTCACAAATTGATTGATTGATTGATCACAGCAGGAGAAGAGTTGCTTTACTGACAAATGTATTGATGCCTGTACCTATATAAGAGACTTGCATGAGCTGTAAGATAGAGAGATTCGCATTGATCCTGAATCCTCTCCCAGGCAGACCATGGTGCCTGGTGGATGCTGAACTTTGTTGAAATAAACTGATTCTTATGCAACCAAGTCAGTGTCAGCAGAGGTTTCTTCATCTTCTACACATCATTGCTACTTAAGAAACAACTACACTTACATAGTAACAAAACATATTTTCACTTTAATTTGTATCTAATTAATATTTATGGTGTTGAAAACATGGACACTGCAGCTTGGGGGTGGCTAAAGTGCTATATACCAGTAACAGCAGGCAGCCATTTTGGAAAATGGCCGCCATGGTCATGAGAACACCAATCTGCAGTAGCCTGATATCCAGATTTCTTTTAAATACATTAAGCTATATTTGTACCAATTTTGGTGTTTTTATCACAAAATGAACAATAGGTTAACTATGCTGCCCCACTATAGAAGTAATATAGTTTGATATTTACAACTGTTTGATTGATCAACCAGCTGATGGAGACATAAAATACAATGCTTTTCAGTGTTTATCAATTATTGTGCAAAATAAGAAAAATACTTCAACATAGGGTTGATATTTTGCACACGTTAGTTTTGTGAATTAAAAAAAATATTTGAAGAAATATTGGTTTGTGATATCGGCAAAAATCATATTTCATTTTAAAGCCAGTATCAGTTGATATAGATGGTGTGCAGATATTATCATGCATCCCTACTTGGTGTTTCATCTTATGTTATTTGTTATTTTTTTGGCACTGTACCACAATGTTTGTGGCTTCTTCTCGGATGTGTGTTGTTACTACATGATTGGCACGTTTTTACGAGGACTCAGCCTCACCTGTGGGCTGTGATCAACGGGGTGCTACATCCCTATAATTTTCACGATCACAGCAGAAAAGGAAGAAAATAGGAAAATACAGGCAGAGGGCAGAGTCTCTGCAGATAAATACACCGCCACACTGATGATTGAGAAGGACTACTTTTGTACGACTCTATACATTGTATAGCAGAAAAACCCTACATAGTATACATTTAAGCTAAAGGGAAGTGAGGAAAAGTAAATCAATATATAACTTTCCCTCCCTCTACGTTTGGCAGCAGCTGAAGCATCTCTGAGCATGGCATTTACTCTGTGTGTGGATGTTTAGCCTTTAGCACTGCTAAAATGGCAAATATTTCCTGGATTTACAGAATAAAAGGACTTGTTTTGATTTAAGAAAAAAAACAAAATTTTAAATCTTGGCCAAACTGTCTGAAATGAAGTGACTCCCTCATGTTCTCCCTTTCATTTGCCTTGCCACCATAAACCCCTCTCCCACAAACCTTGGTCCCCACCCCTGCCCTTTCACACACACGCACACTCACTCAGCAATATTGCTTTGTCAGGCGACGTTTAGAAGATTAACCTCAAAATTGCCAAAGGGCATCCCAACTCCCCTCCACCCATTGCCACTTCCCCCGCCTCTCTCAGTGTCTCTCTCCCTGCAGCTTGCTCTCTGTGAATACTTGCGCAACAAGTGGCGCCGCTGCAGAGCCCCCTGGGCATTAGAGGGTTGAGTGGCGTCCCAGAGAGCCGTAATTACACCACCACTCAGGTGATTTAAAGGTCCGGGAACATGCTGACCCACGCATGACACCAAAAGTCCCACATTACACTGACACCTACCCATGTTCTGTGTGTCAGGACACATTATTTATCCTCCCATTTCACATTTAACAATTACACTAGAGTAACATGTTTCATTCTGTGCAAACATGAGCAAATCACTTTGCATGTTTTGACAATTTTTGTTGGTTCCTTGGAGGCACTACTCTTCAATGCAGGTTGTATGTTGTTTTTAACGAGTGCATTGAGAAGATCATCTACTACAGTGAGTTCCTCAAGCCTCGCCTCTGTGTTCCCTTTCAAGAGGAAACACAGGTTTGTGATCATTTTTACAGCTCTATTTTGATCACCAGGTCTGCTAAGTGGACATTATTAGAGAAGAAATAATAATCACACACAAGTGCTACTCACAAGAACTTGGACTTGACAGGCTATAATTCAAGATAAAGGGCTGATAATTGGGTTTGGTTGACTCTCCACCCCTTGCAGACATTGTGGTGACAACAGGGAATGTTTCTCTTTGAACAAGGTCAGGGCTAATGCTGGTTAATGGGAAGGGGATGTTCCTCTGCCCCACGTACTCCTCGGCTCTCACTTCCCTTTAGTTCCCTCTCTTATCTTCTCCCTCTTTCTGTTTAACAAGTTGTTGTGACCAAGTGGTCACAGTGTCTCTAGAGTCTCTCTCTGCTAGCTACTGTACCACTCTGCACTAACATCATGCCCAGTTTTGTGCAGGCAAACATAGGTTTTGCAAGTAGTTTTATATCTGACAGAGAATCCCTGAAATTCGCTGCCGTCTTGGGACATAATGAGTGTCATGGGAAAACATGCATGTGCTAATGCTGGTGAAGGTAATGAATCCATTAATCTCTATTTAAATCCTCCTCACACAGCCTTAATGCTGCTTCAGCTCCAGGAACCTACAATTTGAAAAATAATTTAGTGTGACATTTGTCAGCGTTTTAATTGATTTAAAAGGAGAAATAAATGTGAGCAAAAGGAGAGAGGGAGAAAAAGCTTGAAAGACAAGCATTAATACAAAGAAAGATTAGAAATAGTTTCCTTTACGCAGGGTTTTCTGAGTGTTTGCAAATGAGGTTTTAAAGTTTCCTTTCTTCCTGTTAAGATTTTGTTTCTGACAGCATTGGTTGAAGAAATTGTGCCTTTTCAGTTGTAATCCCTGCAATTAAGGCTGTAGGTGCGGCTCCATTACCTCAGCAGGATTAGTAATGACCCAGGAGAGAATATAATTGCTTCTTAATTTGAAGTTGTGAAGTGCATGAAATACCTGAGGCTCAGCCTGCCGTCTCAGCAGTGGTTAGTTCATGGATTAGCTGTTTTTTTTCCCCTGTCTCTCTTTTTTTCTAAACCAGGAGCTTTATAGTTGTTGTGTTTTATAAGGCTCTTTGCGCTTGTGACATGTTCTCTACACAAGAATCTTTATGAGTGATCTGTCACTGTTAATACTGCCCTGAAAAGCTTCTAATGTTTAAAAAAAGACAAAAAGATGATGATATATTTAGATGGCTGAGAAATCCTAAGGCCACTTTTGTTAAAGCTTTGCCATCTACATTATACATGTGTCGTGTTTATTACAGTATTTATGGTAGTACATCAAATGCTATTATAGAGTTTAGTCACAGACACAATAGAAGTGGGTGATAAGGATAAAATCCGATATCTTCATATATTTAATTTAATACAATGATATTCAAATTTATTATGATGCAGTTCATTTTCTGAAAATTTGGACACTGTTTATGGATAAAATAAGCAAAAAGGTCTTAAATTTATTTAAAAAAAAAGAAAACAGCTATCCCTGTTTTCTCTGCATGGAAAAACACATTAGACAAACTCATGTCTCTTACTTTATGTTGTCACTTTGCCCAATAGATATGCCATAGTAGCTGTACATTATATTGTACTATTACTCCTACTATTTACTATAAAGGCTGCTCTGTAGATGTACAAATTAATTTAATAGTTGGCATCACTCTTTAATTTTAACCATTCTTTGCATAATCATACAAGACGGGAAAAGCGAAAAGGGTGAATAAATGATTATGAGAGAATTTAGACATAACTGTACCAAAAGCATGTTAGTAACATGAACATTTTTCTCCATGTGTAGAACTGACACTGTTGTCTCACCGACCAGTGGGTGAGTCTGCAACACCCCTTATTATTCAGGCCTGACATCTGTCCAAGCTGACTAATGCCATATAATTACAAGGCCTTTGACCAGCCATAATGGCCTTTTTAAGTCCTGTCTTTTGTCCTCAGTGAGACATTTCCAAAGTGCTCATTAGTGACAATACAGCACTCGCAACTGACACCTCACTGCTCTAAAACTATTATTACCAACAGGGATCTAATGTGATTGTCACAAGATGGATTAGTTGGGTTTTTTTTAAGAAAAAATAGAGCCTACATTTGTAAGCTTTATTCCCACACTCAATTCAAACACAGTATTCTGACTATTGGTTATGCAGTATGAAGATTTACATAATGGATACACTATGTGATGTCGTCTTACCACCAGAATGGTTCAATGGTCCAGGCCTAGTTCTTTGGCCTATATAGTTTCTTGTAAGAGACATATCTTTGTCACCATCAAGTTATGAAATCCCATTTTTCATACCATTTATGATATTATTTTTCAGCAATGCCAAAATTCTGCAGTTCCTCTCTATATAGTTGCTGGACTTCAATTGCCTCTCCATGTACGTATTTACAGGAAACAATGGATAGTTGGAAATCTGTTGTTTTTTAAATTTTATCTCATTGATATCTGTCTCACTGTTTACTCTTCACTCCTCTGACACTCAGTTGTATTAAGTTACTGTTATTGCAAAAACAACATGAGCTTGTTTGGCTGCACTATAATCACACATCGCTCCTCTATTGATGCTTTTTACTGACAAAACATAGCTGGTTAAGCAGTGTTTGCTGTTGTATAAAACCCACACTTACTGTTACAGTCACAATAACGCTGGGTCATCACTTCCAGTGCCACTGATTTTGTGTTCCTTATTTCTGGTCAGAAACAATGGTACGTTTCTGCAACACATGGATATGTCTGTACATTTTATAAGTGGCAGATATGTTCAAACTTTACATTTCAATTTTATGTTGTGAGAGTGCTGTAGTTAGCATGCTGTTAGGTTCAAGTGGAAGAACCACTTGGTCAGGGTTAGCTAAACATCATTGTTTAGCTTAAAATACCAGGGTTTGTTGCATCAAACATTGCTGAAAATATCCTGACGTGTTGTTAAAAGTGATCTTGCGGTGTCACACCATCCACTATATTCTCCAGTTCCTGAGAAACTCAGGTCATATACATGTAATCTAAATTAAATCACTTTAGATATGTTGAAGTGTTTGAGAAGTACAAATTTACACATGTACAAATGTACAATGCTAACATTTTATTGTGGTGAGTGGTCTGTTGTGTCTTGTAGTTATGTTCAAGAAAAAACACTTATAATTATTACGGATCATCAACTGCGTTGACAGTATGGTTCCATGGACAGGTAGCTTACATCTAAAAAAGCTCTTCTCCCTGCATGTCCATGAAGTGTCCCTGATTGTTTTGGCCAAGCCACATAACCATCAAAACCTTCTATTGAGAACATGTCATAAGGCAACAGATGGATCCAGTTTCACTTCTCAGGCACAAAAACACATAAAGACAAACTTCTGCATTTAAAAAAACAACAAAATGATTTTCCCAAGCCTCATCATGTGACCTGTATTGTTATTGTGAGAATGAGGCGCCACTGTTGTGATCATAGGAGCAGTAGAAAAAGAAAAAAAAGGCTGACAAGCAACAGGATGTCAATTACACGGCAGCAGTGAAATCCACACTTCATGTCGGCTTAAAGTTGTCAGCTGTCAATAGAGAGGAATGCCAGACAGCATTGCTGGAGTCCGTTTCAGAGAACAGGAAGGCTGTGTGTGTGTGTGTGTGTGTGTGTGTGTGTGTGTGTGTGTGTGTGTGTGTGTGTGTGTGGGTGTGTGTGGGTGTGTGTGTCTGTTTGTGCATTTATACACTCTGTAACTGTAATTGGAAACATTCATTCATCCATGCACAGGAGTACTGCACAAACAAATTCTCACATACTCACACAGACAACTCCTTTGACGGCAAATAAATAGAAAAAAGAAGTCATGTTCACGTTTTCCAATTCTCAGAAAAGGATGCAATTATCGCTTTAGCTATTTTCTGCCTTCGTGTCACCTGTCTTTTGCATCACTGAGGACTGACAGCCTAGGATTGTTATGCACCCTGGTGGGCATCTCCATTTGCTTGTTTAGACAATGCAGCAAAAATACATTAGCAGGGAGTAAATAGGGTGTTACACTCTGTCTCTGTCACATTGATTTCCTTGTCTCCTGTAAGATGGACCTCTAAGTTAACAGCACTTAAGTTGTGTAGCTGATCTACTTGCCTTGTAATCCTAGAGAAAAATAAAATTGTTGCATGGGTAAAATATGCGACAACTTAGTTATTCGTGGATCCTTTCCACTAATGTGAAATTTGGCCCGAGGTAAGGCCATGTTCTTACCTAAATTAAGCATTAATCATCTCAGGCTCAGCTGAACATAACTTTCATCTGTCTGAGCTGTAATTTGTCAGCCTCAGGTTAGGCTCAGCTGTGTTTTGAATTGCAAGTTAATTTAAGCATGTGCAGAGACACATAGACATCTAGCATGTAAGCATGCTTGCTCTGTTTTCCAGTGCAAACAGAGTTTTTGTTGTGGGGATGAAGAATATAGAGGAGTCCTATAAGGATACTGGTTCTGCCTGGCATTTATCTTTAAGGAAAATAAATGTGAGTCAAATGTAATGCTAACACTTACAGGTAGACAACTGGTATTTGTTTTGAATTGCAGAGACGTGAAATTGGCAAACTTGTTTATGTCTGTTGTCATTTTCAGCTGCAGCTATAATGTTTAAAGATAGGTTATATAGTTGAACTAAGACGTGTGACCTGCTTACATTTCTGCTTTGCTTACTTTATGTACTGTGTGGCTTTGCTCATAGTGAATGCGATAGCGCCACAAAGTGTGTCAATTTTCCATTGAGTGATGCCTGCATCCTTTCTGTGCCCATGGTGAGCAATCAGATTGATCACGCCGGATGCGAAAGCATTTGTTGTCGCTGCTCACAACTTATTACAATTCTGACATGTGCTTCTAAAATATAGTGTAATAACTTCAAGGAACATTTAACAAATCAAAGAGGCTGAAAGAGAAGAAGTAACTGGGGTTGATTCTCATTTGCAAATATTTACACGAGTTGATTGCACTTAGCAGGGGATAAATACAGTGGGACTGCTACTCCTCTTCTCAATCAAACGTGGTGTCCTACCCATCTGCTGCCTGGCAGTGTGTAATCATCCAGAGCGATTTTATTAGTCTCTAAACGGGGAACTGCTTTGATTAATGATGGAGGCCCCCTGCTCTCCACATGCTCTAATTAACTAACCTCAGTAGGTTTGTAGGCAGTGTTAACACCAAGACCAGCTTGAAGGAAAAAAATAAAGGGCATAATGAGCTTTTTAAATACATTATGCCTAACTTAAATATATTATTTGTTCAGATGATCGCTACTTATATTATCCCCGTGTGTTTACTCTATGTGATCTGTACAAGTCTGTATAACCTTAGTATCCTTAAACTGGACTAATTTAGTGGGGAAATAACTCAAGCACGACGGGAAGCAGCTATTGACCCCGTGTGTGCATGTGTGTGCCCTCTTGTGTGTGTTTCCACTAAATTAAGAACTTATTAGGACTTAAAAACCCTATCCCATTTCACGCGGGGAACCTCTGGGGGAAACGAGGATTACTCTTCAAAGCCTGCGGCTTGGCTCTTTTTATGTTGTAACACTTAATATTTTAGGTTGTTGTGATGGTTGGAGCATTTAGAGAGGTCATATGTCAAAGTTAGATGTTAACGTTGCGTGCACGGTCCTTGCCAGTTGCTAATTATATGTGTATGGATTTGATCATCCTAACAAACAGGAAATAAATTGCTTCCGTTGAGTGAGCTGGAAAATATTTTGATGTCTTTATTTCAACCCAAAACATATTTTGTTTGAGCATGCAGCAACAACATTTCTCTTTTTTTCTGTTGTTTGCTTTGAAATCAAATTGCATATTTTCACAGATTTTGATCAATGAGACTCCATTTTCCAAATGGTAAACATCTTATGAAGGTAATTAGAACCCAAGATTAGAAGTGTCAAAATTACTCTAGGGCAGAGTAGAAGCAGTGATGACATTTACTTTTGTTTTCCTTTTTGTTTTTTTTTAAAACCATATTACAGAACAACTCCTGTAACAACGACTGTAATGGTTGATAATATAAAGAAACATGCTTATTTAAGTCATTACTTTAACAGCATAAAATCAGAATAGCATTGTAGAGTTATTTTCTGACCTTATAGCTCAAAGAGTGCCCCAGAAATTACATTTTTTATATTCTATGCGGTAGTTAGCATCAGTCTTGTTCCCTCGTCAAAAAGCCTATGGGATTTTTACATTGGGTTTTGGATTGCTGCAGAAAAAATCTGTGGCAAACAAACCTTAAGAAAATTACACATTTTGTTCAGCAATATAATCTTCACAAAAAACACCAACTTTAAGATATATGAGGCCTAAATGCAGTTGCTAGAGGTAAAAATGTAGCATTAAGCTATAAACAAACTACACCACGGTCACATGACTTAAAGGGATAGTTCGGGATTTTTGAAGTAGGGCTGTATGAGATACTTATGTATAGTCAGTGTAGTACATACCATGCTTTCAGTTGGTGCACTCCTGCCCACCAACTTGGTGCACCCCTACCGGGGTTGATATCAAGACATATTTTAGCCACTTTAAAAAGGCCTACCTAAAAAATTCAATATCAGTCTAAGTGGATGCTATATTTATAGTATTTTCACTGCTTTACCTCGCCATTACACGGCCTTTCTCTTTGGCACTGCATTTCTTATCTGCCACGCGTCATCTGTTTGGCTCAGAAAGTGCTGTTAGAGGCTGTTACGCGATCCGACTGAAACGAAACTCAGTACAACGCCCACTTAGACTGATATTGTATTGTTTTTAGGTTGGTGTTTTTTAAAGTAAAACACTTTTTGATATCAACTGCTCTATACAGCACAGTAATGCTGAGCTGTGGGTCCTGCTTCTCATCTGTTTCTGCAAACCAGAAGCATGCAGACAGCCAGCTACTGTATGTTATACATAAGTATCTCATAAAGCCCCCCTTCAAAAATCCCAATGCGTCACTTTAAAATCCCTTTGTTAACAAGGCTGTAAAGATGTGTTCAGCATGGCACAGTGTAATGACGTTATTTTGTCTCAGTTAGCCACTTTTAACGACACATATAAGCTTCAGAGTTCATAATTGAGTATTTACTGATGTATTTTATATTATAGAACTAAACATGAAAGTGTCTTCAGCTTTTGTTACCCACAGTCCTCAATCCAGGCATCTAACCAAAAACCCATTCAAAAACACACACTGACCTCGAGATGCGGGAACCAGGAGTGCTGAAATGCTTACTTGTTTTAGGACTCATTCTGTACTTTAGTACAGTACAGTACTGCATAAAACGTTTCACACAGATGTAGCATTAAGCTGATATGGAGGTTGTTCCGGGACAACAAAGTGCCCATCCAGGGCCCCGTTATACCCCTACAGTAAATACCTCTTCAAATAAACAGGCACAGAGGGGAAATGTAGCTCTGTTTTAGGGTGGTGTGAAGCCACAGAGCCCCCACAGTTAGACATAAAGGCCCCTCATGACTTTAGGTCTATTACAAAAAGACCACAGTCATGATTAAAAAGACTTTTAGTAGTTGTAGTCAGTGCCTGTACTAAAAGTGTTTACACACACTACTTAATTGGGACTTTTGTAGAGTGTAGTCATTTGACTACAAAGACAGTAATCAGATAAATATACATTTGTAATTATTGGCTAACCTATTAGGAAGACAGTTAAACTTGAAAGTAATGTATGTAAAGTGAAAACAGAAAGACATTAAGACACCTAAATGTCTATTGATGAAAGCCGTGCCGATGAAAACGTAATATTGTATGAATCGTCACATTTTGCGCTCTTGTCATGTCATCTTTTATTCAACGGACTCTTTTATTATGAGCAGACCTCTGTGTAAATGTCTCTCCTCCTCGTTCTACCTGTCATCATATTGCATTAGCTTTCTGGGCTAAATGCACCGAGGGAGGATATCAGATTTCCCGCTGTGATGAGACTGAGATGGATTGTGAATCAAAAAGACAGAGAAGGATCGCTGGTGGAGACAGTCCTCATGTTCCTCTTCACAGCTGCTGCCAACAGCAAGATGGTTTAGTCTCATTGTGTTGTTTGGAGTCCCTGACACAACAAGGAAACTTGACCTGTCTCCATTATGATGGATTCGCTCATAAATGTCGTGGCTCAGTTTCAAACAGAAGAACCTGTTTTGTGATTTTGTAAGACTGTCACTTAACCTGTTCACTACTTATCCCCATTAGAACTGTCTCTAGAGATATATGCTCGTGAGGGTGTGTGTGTGTGTGTGTGTGTGTGTGTGTGTGTGTGTGTGTGTGTGTGTGTGTGTCACTGTTTGTGTGGTGAGGTTACAGGAATGGAAACCAACTGTTTTCTACATATTTTTAAAATTGTATTTCCTGCTGTTGTTTGTTTTCTCTTGTATTCAGACACAAACAGTTTAGTGTCTTCCCTCAAACTGCAGAATCAAAAGTTTATTATTGTTGGTTGACATTTGTAAATTTGTTCACTCTCTCAGTGTAAGAGGAACTTTGGCTAAAGAGGAAGGTGTAGAAAAAAAGTTTCTATTTTTAACATTTAATGTATAAGTAACATACAATATAAGAAAACTATTTTTGAAGATTTAATGTACAATACAAGTTAAGAAAACTTCTTCTGCAGCAGGACTTTTTCATCCTCATGTGATATTCATGACCATGACCTGCTCATTGTCCTTTTTGGTCTTTCTCTAGCCGTCCATTGACTCCAGGTCAATGACTTCCAATGCTTGGACCAGTTTTTGCAGATGTCTGATGTTGTCTGTGTCTCGGTTTTCAGTATCTCACAATTCGATCTGATTTCGATTCTTGGGGTCACGATTCAATTTAGAATCGGGTCTCAATTCAAAACGATTACTGATTCAAAATTGATTTCCGATTCAAGATATAGGAGGTGTAATTTCAGGATCTACTCCAGTCTATTTTGCCAGTAGCATATTAGGTTATGAAAGCAAAGTGTGTATGGAATTATAGAGGTGTTATTATGTAAAAGCTTTTTTGTTGTAGAAAACCTTTCTCCCAAGTGTTGGGAAAATAAACATTATAATTATTATAGTTCAAAAAATGGACACACTTTTCCAAAAAAAAGTCCCATTGTTTTTTTGCAATTGTTTGTGTATCTCATTATCTGTGCCATTCTGCAAAGCAGCTCCTATCTGTGAAGATGCAGAGGGCCACAACACACTCCTGACACTTCAGAGAGGGGCCTGATTCTCCTGCCTGCTCTGCCTGTAGTGAACACAGAGTTTACATCCATATGAGGCCCTGCTGCTTGTTAGACTGTCTCCTGATTTACCCTTGTCTCAATATTATTATAAGGGTTTTTTCTAATACATGAGGCACGACCAATAACACAAAGCGATAGATAAAGTTAGGATTCGGCCAATCACAGTGCAGTTTGCTCGAGATGACGTCAGGCATACGTAGGCGGATACAAAGCGTCTGATCGTCTTCTGATTGGTGGACAAGACCGAAACAAACCTCTGACCTCTCCCAAGGAACCCTGGGAAACCAATATGGCGTTTAGCATCGATGCTAGAGTACTTTTATCATCGAAATATGTATAAAATATGGACGGAGGAAACCCAACATCGGATCTATCATCATAGATATAGTGAACAAGGTCCCGTAAAAACACCTGAATTCCCAGGCTGGATACCGAGGCTTCTCAAACAGCTACGATGCATCGGAGTCATCCCTGTGAGCGGCACAGCCGGCAGCTTTCACTGGCGAAAACAGTAAGAGTTTTCTAAATGATAAAATTTTTTAGAGGGTTAAGAATAGACTATATTTAGTAAATTTAGTCTATTATCGCTGTTTAGGATTTTTGAATCGATTCTGAATCGTTAAAAACGAGAATGGAGATCCTTATGTGAATCGATTTTCCCCACCCCTACCTCATACTCTAAATGTGTCGATTTAATTTTAAACTGGATGCTATTTAACACTTTTGTCTAAATAAAAGCATACGCTGTTATTAAAATACTTCCTTGCATGCAATACATAGCAATTCCTTGTAGGGCTGCACAGTTAATCAAGATAGTATCAGAATCTCAATATGACCAGCGTTATATCCAAATCACAGGAGCTGCAGTTTTCAGATAAAGGTGAAATGTGTCCATTATGAGGCATCGTGGTGCTACAGAAAGGCCCCCGCATACGGTCTATGTAATGCTTACCTGTTCATATTTCCACGTCAAGTAGAAAGCTGGAAAACCAAATTCAGTTTTCTGAAACTATAGTTTTTTTTCAGGGTGTAATTAGGATTTTGATTTTGTTTGTTTGTTTGTTTGTTTGTTTGTTTATTTTTGTAATTTCACATTTGTGAAATATTGGATTGAAAAATTGAGAATCAAGACATTGGAAATGGAAGAGCATAAACATTTTAGTCCAGATGTAAGGCAACATGAATGTTAGATCCCAGCAAAAATCATATCACTCTAATTTTTTATATTTTTTTTCAGTGAATTCCACTAAAATGGCAACTTATTGCAATTGCAGTATTTTTCAAAACATCTGCAGTATAATTTCTTTTCCACATCATGCAGCCCTAATTACTTGCCACTTGAAGTGGCAGAAGCAGACTGTTATAACTTTTTATCCATTACTTTTTTTTTTTTTTTTTAACTATTTCAACTCTCTGGTCCCTAGTCTTTAGGCACTGGCAGTCAGTTGAATGTGTGACAGAAATGCAGTTTGAGGTTAATTTAAGGTTAGTTTTAAGGTGACTGGTTGGTGGACAATGTGTCCTATGCAGTCAGCATGTCTTTCCTGGTAGTTTATTTGATATTGGCACAATAAATAAACCAAATGCCAACTTCAAACCATTTCTTTTGTGTCAAATCATAATTTCTGTATCTGCCACTTTTCCACTAACAGTAACACCTGGAGTGTATGTACCCTGATCAGGAAACATTGACCTATTTCATTTGTTTCTTCAACTTATGTCCACCAACCATTTTGATCTAGAGTAAGGTCTGTAAATTATCCTGCACAATAGCTCCCTCCTGTGACAAGATGAGATTTTCACAACAATATGTTCTCAGTTCTCACAGGAGATTCTGGTTCGATGATTTTACGTTTTTTTCTGACAACATCTGAGTTCAGTTGACAAAACATGCCAAGTAAAAGTACTAAAAAATCAGCAGACGGCAAACAATGACGTGAACAAAACTGGATGTAGGCAGCCACTATGCGGACATGTTTCTTATGAAGCAGTCCCCAAACTCCACAAAGTAATTTAGGGTACTTATCACCACCGCCTAAGTAAATGCATGTTTGCAGGTTGAAAAATTATTTTAATGATTTGTGTTGAATAATGTTGATAATTGCATCAACTTAAATTGTGTGCAGTGTAAACTCAATTTCATGTATTAATTGATTTAAAACAAAATTTAAGTTGTAGTAAGGTACTGAAGTTGGCTTGATAATTTGACTTTTTTCCGCCTTACTTAAAAACTTGTGTCTTGCTATCATTATTAAAATGCCTTTAATTGTAGAAGAGAAGTGAATTCCCCTAACTCAATATAGTGCACTTGTTGCACCTGATTTCATTAGAAGCTGTCATAACTCAAAAAGGATTGATGCAAAACATTGAGTTATTTTATTTTTTTTTTTAGCGAAATGATTTGTGCAAGTAAGGGTCAAGTCTGGACACCTTACAGGCAAGCCATAAGCTAACACTAAAATCCTACTTTGGGTTTTGAGTGCTAAAAAGTTACAAGTCCTTCACCAAATTTAAAAGCCTTGGAAACCTATTTTCCAGTCAGTTTCTTCATGTGATCGCTGTGGTCCTACATTAATACATCATTTTCTTCCCAAGTTTGAGCGACTTCAGTTACTTCACAGGAGAGATTTTTTTCTTGTGTTCTACTCACTGATTCGAAGTAGGCGGGTTTCAGTTACAAAACAGGTGATGTCATATACTTCTGTGCACCAATCAGAACAGATTGACTTTTGAATTACAAGGTGATGACAGTTTGGCGGTTAATGTCAGTTAAATGTGACCAAACCACAACCACACAATCCCCCTGAAGCACATTAGCTGAGTGTTTAACTCTTAATACTTAAAGGTGTTTTGCCAACTTTGAGCTCTGCTGATTCTGCTTATTTCTTGGACATTTGGGTTGTTGCAATCAAAGAAAATGTGGAACTATTTCGTACAACGCACACAGATGTCAGTGCAGACATAAGCAACCCACACAGATGTCAGTGTAAGACGTTCTCAAACAGTTCATCACCGTCTGTCAGAGATGTTTGAAGACATTTTCGTGCTCCCTAATGAACGCTGTCAATCAGAAATGTCACAATGAATTGATTAATATGTCACCGTGTTTCTTTATCCACGAGTCTTTTGCATCATAAAAATAAAAAAGACTTTCTGCTTTAAAACCTTGATTTCTGAGAAAATATAAAGAGCCAGCAGATGTCACTGTGCTTCCTCAGAAGGTGGCGAGAGACACAGGATTTCTCAGTAATGCGTCAACAGTCACATTTTATTCATGAAACAGACAAAACCGTTATTACAAGGAAGTGATGTAACAAACAGTCCCAAACAATCATTGATTTTTCTTTTTATGTTTACAAAAACAACATTTTCTCGTTGATTCTGAAACTACAAAAACAATAACCAAAAAATGAGATTTCTGCTTTGAAAGGAAGAGGTGCTGTTAACAGACTGGCAGTACTTATTTCTGTTGGGTTTTTTTTCCCACTATTTTCTCAGAGACTTGAGTCGGGAGGTGGAAGTCATTCACTGTCAATTTCGATGTTCCAGCATGAAGTTGGTAATAATTTAAATGTCCAGTACTTCTGGTTTACGTCACACTGAATGAAATTAGATATTAATTTTGTATAACTGAGAGCATCAGTGGTTTCTTCCAAAAAGCAGGCTTGTGCTGGTAGGCGTTGAACACCTGTTTATCATTTTATATTAGTTATTTAATTTCTACAAATGGGATTTGTGCTCAAACAGAGGTATAGTAGAAAAATCCCATGGTGCTGCAATGACAGTGATACATTACCAGAAATGTAATCACTGGTTTTATATGATGGATTTAAGTGGTGTAATGTCTTGTGCTTTGGCAATAAAGAGTTGTTAGGTTCTGGTTTATCAGCTCCTATGTGATGAATCTGCTGCTATGTTGCAGAGGTTGTCGACGACCACTGCACCAGAGTAAGGGCCTGTACAGTCCAGTGTTTATTCATATCCCGGCCACGTACTTCAGAGTTTACTCCTTCTCCTCTGGCTGCAGGACTTGTGTGTGTGCGTGTGTGTGAGCGCATGCTGTGGATACTATGCCAGCAGGGGAAAGTAAATTGTGCTCAGTGATTAATCATTCTGCACCCATGCTGGTTTGGTCACACTGTACATGCACATAGTGGCATGTCCTCTTATACGTGTGTGTGTGTGTGTGTGTGTGTGTGTGTGTGTGTGTGTGTGTGAGAGAGAGACCTGTATCTGCAGCAATTAAAACTGAAGGAGCACGAGCACAAACACAAACTCACATTTCTCTCTCTCCTTAAGACTGCTTTTCCATGAGAGAGAGAGACAGAAAAGACAGTGGAGTGAAGTGAAATAAGAGAAAGAGAATGTGGATTTAAGTGTTATTAGTGTGATGCCTCAGCACAAAGCAATTATTGATTTCACTCTCTTTTCATTCCCTTTCTGATTGCCTCTGCAGGTATTAAGTGTAATTCAGCGGAGACACCAAACAAGTGATCCACTGAGCGGGACCTTTGTGAATAAATTGGAGTACATCTTAAGTGCAGTTTAAAATTATGTGTTTTTGACAGTCGAAATTATGAATGGATCTTGGAGTATATCGATAGAGCTAAGTTACTACTACTATAAATGCTTTGCATTATTTCTTTTTTTTGTAATTCACTGAAATCCATGTTCTATTCTTTTTAGTCAAGACTGTAATTAATCTCCTCAACACCCAAAAACCTATTGTGTTTTTATTTTAACAGCATTTTTACTTATACATCTGCAAGGTCACAGGAACATATTAGCATTTAAATAGAATAACAGTGTCCTTTTTGTTCTGGTGAATGCATATCAACACCACTGCAGGGCTTACAGTCATACTTCCAAGTATTGGAATACCATTAAAGTTCTCTGCTGTTTAATAATACCCCTGTACATTTTACTGATGAAACTGCAGTATATCTAAAGGTTTGCCTGATTGTGCACATCTTTTACATGCTGAATAGACCATTTCAGCTTAGAGGGAAATTGATATGTGCAGTGAGGTGTGCACGTACAACACCACTAATTTTCAAGGCATAGGGATTTGCCAAGTTGCTTGTTTATCAGGACTGAGGTTGTGATGCACACTAGAGCATGTCAAAACTGACAGCTACTGTGCGAAGATGTGAACTTCATCACGCATGCTGTGGTTGCCTCTCAACCAGTTTGATATCATCCAGCTAATTGGCAGCTTGTTAAATGTGCAGAAGTCATGTTGTCTTTTCTCACCCCTTGGATCACCAGCGGCACAACTTTCAGCAAAAAATTCCCTACTGTGGGATACATAATCTATCCAATATATAGTACCCTAAAAATCATCAATGCACAAATGTGAAATTACATTTGAACAACTGTATGTCTGTGGTGACACAGTATCTCAAATTACTGCTCAGTCTTGAGTTAACTATTTGGTGTCTATTATACAGGGAGCATTAAATGAGAGAACAAGCAAGTGGTTTTGGGCACAGCCTGACTGTGACATGTCAAAATGTCCTCTGGGGAAAAGGCCTTTTATTGTAAACACAAATAAATGAGGCTTATTCAAGCAGAAGCCAGTCAACATGTGCTTCCACAGGTTGCTAAATGACAATTGTTGTCAAATTTCTGTCACTGAACTCAAGTGAGCACTGCCCAGTCACATTGTTTCTCACTCTGGTCTTTAAAGTGCAGTGGTGCATTTTTCCAGGAATGTGTTTGTTCATTCACCAGCCAGAAACAGTTCCCCAATTTCAGGGAAAAGCTTGCGGCACAGCAGGGGTCAGACCTTGGCACAATGGAGGTGCATGTTGTTAAAAAACAAAAAACATCCTTGAAAGATGTTTACATCCTGTATAATGGAGCTGTTCACAATATGAAACCAACACAATGGGACATGCAAAACTTGTCATCAGCTCCAGCCCCCGCTGACCCTGTAAAGGATGCACAGTCACTGATAATGGATGGATGTATAAAAAATGAGTCCTTTGTAAGGTTTATAGGATGTACATAGACTCACATGGTAGCAGTACAATGTTCACTTTGCTTGAAATAGATATGAAGGGAGGCTGATTACAAGAGTCTCATTAGAAATGTGCATAGATAAGCGGATTATTTATCAGAACAAGGGGAAAGTAAAAAAGAATAAAACTAGGGAATAGAAAATTTGTGCATGTAAACAGGTCTTATGTTCCAAAAATTAGCCATGAATACTTAACTGCCTGCAAAGTGCTCATCTTTTCTAATATTCTGCATGTGAGAAAATGGGAAAAATTCGTATGTTGCATAGAAATTTAACAGAAATTGAAACTAAGGTCTCAAGATTAGGTCAGGAGGTATTCATTTAATGGCCTCAACTTGGATATAACAAGCAATTTTAAAAAAGAAAAATTGTGTTGAGTGGCAAATGTCACAGCAGCAGTTAATGGTGCCAGTTCACAGGGCCCACATTTGAAAAAAGAAACTATCCAATATAACAGATGACACCAACAAACTGTGTCCCTGCACATTGACAAAGTGTCAGTACCACTTGAGAGGCCAAAAGAACAGATCAAGGAAATTTTTACTATTGGCAACACTACAGAAAAAGAAAATGACATTGATATGGGACTCAGGTGTCTTCAGTTAGTCTTGTAGGGAGGGACTATGACAGCGTAAGACTTAATCAGATACAGAAACCTTTGAATATGCAGTATGTTTCATCTGGTTTAGGTATGCACATAGTTTTGTAGCTGTTTTTATGCTTATGGATACTTCCATTGATGACTCATATGTCTATAGATGGTTGAACTGGTGTGAAAGGGAGCAGGCATCACCATCAATCCCATTTGAGAATGAACAGTGATGATGCTGATCAAAAAGAAAGCCTAAAATCAGTATTTTAATCAGAGCTGCCAGGAGAGGAACATTAAAAACATATTAAAACTGTGCATCGAAACATGGGCTGTCAGATGTATCTGAGAAGTTTCTAAACCATTCACTTTTTCAAGTTTAAGAACTTGATAGCAGAGGTTTGAGTGCCTTCGAGTTATTTTTGCTGTCAAACTGTTTAACCTGAGATCGATGAGATTTCAGAGTATTTCTGACAACACGCTGTTCTTCCTTTGAATAATGAATTCCCACCCGTGTGCCTTTTCTTTGTTTTTCTCTTGTGTTTTTGCATTGATGGATCTCTTTTGGCAGAGGGGCATGGCAAATGACAAATCTGATTATATATAAATAACCTGGGAGGTTTTTAATGTGGGGCTTATTGCAGAATGGATCACTACTGCTACTGTTTTCAATGGAATTTGTTTTTACCTTTTGATATGAAAAAGAAAATGTGTCTGAAGCATAGAATAAAAATAATGGATGTCGCCATCATGACGGCAGCCATTGGATTGTGGACTCCAGTTTTGAAGTCTTGAGCTTGGCAGTTTGATCATAGCCATCTTAGATTTTGGAGCCAGAAATGGCATGTTTTGGTGGAGATGGTGGAGCTAACCCTAATGCTTGCTGCTAGCTTGGTTAGCATGGTGCATAACAGTCTATGGTAAACTGTGATAATGCTAATACTAATTTTTGCTAGTAAAAAACACATTTTAAACCATTCGAACAAAATGTAACATTACTTAACAGAGAATTTGACCTCCTAGAGAGGCTTTTAGTACAACTAAATGCTAAACAAGGTTTTTTTAGGTGACCAAAATGTATACTTTCATGAACGCACTGAAATGGCAACATACTCATCTGGGTTTACATCATGATTACATTACATGACCAACATGGTGCTGCGGTATTGACTTGTCAGTGGATGGCACCTACTTGTCACTCACAGTAGCTGTGCCCTTAGTTATGCATATTTTTAAGAATTAATGACATTTGTATTTTATAAAATTCCTGCCCTATATGCACTTCTCATAAATAGGGAAATTAGCAATAGACAAAACCTGTTTTTTCTACCAGGCTGTAAACATGTTTATTTCTTCTGTGAAGTTTGGCAGTTTAATATAGGAGTCAGTAAAGATTGACTGTGGTCCAGTAATTTGGACGCAACGGTTAACATAATTTGTAAACGTGGAACTAATGCTGACCGACGGTCGTATGATTTCAGAACTTATCAACACTCTACTGTTTCAGCTGCAAAACTGTACAATACACAAAACTGACTTGTAGCCATCTACATTTTTCGGTTTGCTTTTGTTAATTTTTATTTTATAGAAAGCAAAACTTGTTTTGAGTGATTTCTTTACCATTTGTATCTTTTTAAAAAAAAAACATAAATCTACAGATTTTATTTTTAGGCCATATCGCCCAGCCCTACTGGTGACAATATGGCCTGTATAGCTCCACCCAACTTCCACCTGACTAAACATCTGGTTAACCAGGGCAATTAATTACACCTGTGTGGGTTTTCAAGGCCTTAAAGGGGATAGTTCCATTATGAGGAACTGGAAGGTGACATGGGAAAAATAAATGGAAGCCTTTTAATGTCTCTGCCACAGTGAGATCATCTTAGTTTAGCTTAATTACTCAAATGTCTATGGGATTAGTAGCAGCTCTGATCAAAGCAGCTTCTCCCACTTCGCCTCTCCACACACTTAAGAGCTCTCTGAATCCATTAATCTGTACATCCTTTTCCGCTGGCAGCCTCCATTCACATACTCAATCCCTGCTTTCCAGACTTACCGCCACGGATCCAGAAATGTTCTGCCTTACATCCTGAGCTCGCCGTCAGCCTCGAGGCGGCTCTCCACCAGCTCAATGGAAAAAGAACGAGAGTCAAGGAAAGCATAATCAAACAACAGACTGGACTGAAAACAACAGATTCCAGTGTCAGAGGTAGGAAGTTAAGGTATGAGGTGAGTACAAACATACAGGCAGAAAAACATTTTTGTAATGATGTACAGCATGGTTGTTGCAGCTGTTTAGATTACAAGGATAGCATTTTTTAATTTCTCTGACATGATGACACGGGGAATCAACAGGCCAAACGCAGAGCATGAATAGGATTTTACTGTCACAAAGAAGTTTACAATTGGAAAAAGCACACAAATATGAACAAAAGGAATAACATATTAGGAGCAAAACACAAAAATTAAGCATATTGAGTAAGATCTGTAAGTAGTTTCTCTGAATCTATGATGACAGACTTCGTCTCGGTCACTGACAATAAAGTATCTCCTCTTTGTAGCTGCCTGTCAGATTTCGCTAGCGTTTTTTCTCTGGTGTGGGCTACCAAAATATCTATATCTAGGTCTCTTTGCTGTGATAAATATATTTCTTACATTGATTTATCTGTTATTTTGTGCTCAGTCACACTATACCAACAACTGGCTTGTGGGAGGTTGTGGGAAGATGGCAGCTATACCTATTTTTTTTTTTTTTTGTTTTTTTTTTTTCATGAACTGGTAAACAGTAGCAATGGGCTAAAAGCTGTACGGAGCTAAGAGAGGATGTTGGTTCTCAGTGGGAACGGCAGTACTACCAGCTTTTCCAGACTTTTCAATGTCCCGAGAATCTGTATTTTTAAGTGAGCTCCTTCATCCTACATCAAAGGGGAATTAACGTTGACGAAATCACCAGTTGTTCTGAAAACATTACATTAACATTAACTTCTGCAACAAGGGGAGACTGTGGAAGTCACGTACCACCAGCAAGTATTTGTAGTGATTTTTGCATTCTTGTATTTACAGAAATATTTTATAAAATGAAGGTCATGTTGCCAATTTTGTATTTTTTTTATTTTGGGGAAAATATGTACAAAATACTTGTACGCAGGGCCTAAAGGAATAGCCTACATTACACTACAACAAACCACCTGTATAAAAAATTGTTCAAAATCATCAACATAAATGTCAATATAGGACTCAGTTGTATTAGTATTCATATACCAGTTTTTGCATTGTTCCAGACACTCACCTTAGAAAACATGTCTGCTACACAGACAAATAGCCACCAATATCTGCTGAATAGCACTTGGACAAAGGTCAAAATTGTGAGGAAGTTATATCTATTCCTTCCAAGCTTTCAGACATACTTACTGTAATGGAAAGGTAAAGACAATCCTTGAGCTAACCACCACTTCTAACAGCCTCCTATTGATCGGAAAAATTCATATCCACTTGCATCACCTTACGATTACAAGCTGAAAAAATATATTTAGTCGTAATGAACTTAGAGTTGCATCAGTTGTTTTTTGACCACTTTCAGCAGTGTTTGCTGTCAGTCAGTGATATGTTTCATTGTTATTTTTGCATATTGCACCCACATAGCTTCCACCGTGATCGCCATGTTTCTTTTCTCTTTAAGTTTCTTACAAAATTATCCTCAAATTTCCTCTGATAAGGAACTGGCTCATGAGTGAGGCACAGTTCTTGGCATGTGGCAAACTATTTCCATTTTTTCCCTCATCGTTACCATGGTGATTACAAAATGAACTGGCTGCCTGGGATTTTTTGCTTTTTTTCACTCGTCATTCCTTTGCCCTCTCCTCCTTTCTTACCATTCCCTCTCTCCCTCTATCTTTTGGGGATGAAAGGCAGGGTATCAGCCTCTCCTCGTTTCCAAAGCCAGTCAGTTGCAGACCCAAGCAGTGAGAGGGATTATCCCTCTATTTCTATTAGTCACACACTCATAAGCCATGTATCATTCTGAAGCTTTGTGTCAGCAACTCCACACCCAGAGTGGAGAGACTTCTCATTATTGGCGGATTGAGAGGTTTTAGCTTACACAGAGAGCCCAATATTCTGAAAGTCAAGTCGTGTTTGAAGCAAGGCAAATGCATTTCACAGATTGCGACATGGTGTAATATGTTTTAACTTTCACTGCTGCTATGACTCCTTAATTGCTATATTAGTTAAACTTAGAAAAATGTGACTATATTGGACATGTTCTTTAATTACGGGCATTTGCAAAAAAATGATAGAAATAGGAGAAAGCGAGGGTTATAAACCACATACTTAGTGACTGTGTATTGGTGTATGTATGTAATATTCGGGCTATTTTCTTCTGTTTTAGCAGTATAGTAATTATCATGGCTGGTTGTTTATGACAATTATTTACGGAAAGTGCCACTTTGCACATTGACAAGTTGACACATACATTCAGCAGGTCTGACAAGGTTCTTAAAAGCAGCACTTGACTGTAACCATTCTGATGATTTCTGCCTCAAGTAGTAATTTACCCACAGCCAATGTGCTGGGATCCCGCAGATCCTTAAAAAGTCTTTACAGCTTTACAAGCTTTACACTCAGGGAGACTGCACGTTGCTCTTTTGCAGCAGACAGATGGTTTCACAGCCCTGACCTTGAGTGCTGACCACCACCACTTCGCTCCCTGCTCGACCTTTGTTTTCCACACCCCGCTCTCATCAGCTCGCCCCTCCATAACTACACTCTAACTACAGTCTCTTTACAGTATCGGATTACATATGAATATCAAAGGGCCTGACGCAAGAACATTTTCTTTTTTTTTTTCTCTTACTTTTTTGTAAGACTTGCTCGTACATTCGAAGATGGATTCACCAAACCCTCTTAACTGCAAAAACTTGTCAGAAATTGCTCATTTCACCCTGCCACCTTTTCATTAGTTGGTAAATTTAGTTGGAGGAGCCACTTCGAAAGCGTAACTTTGCAAGCCTCCAATCACCTCACAGTGAAAGAAGTTGAACTACAGCAAAACTGGCAGGAATCTGGTTTGGTAGTGCTTAGAAAAAGTAGTTCAAAGTACTTTTTAAAAATTATTGATCAAATTTACAATTTATATTTGATAAAAAATAGAAACAAAATGTAATACAAGCAAGTCAAATGCCAGCAAAAAAATCCGCTCAGTTTAGTTTTTTGCCCACTTGTTCACAGGTCATATATAAATCACAAAAACAAAATACCCCATGGGAAAGGGCAGGAATGTCAGCTTTGGTTTTGTATAAAATGTCCATCTGTCTGACACTTGCCTTTCAGAAATGAGACTCCAGGGAGGGTTATTGAACCAAGCAGAATTAGTCTTTCAGCCAAGTAACTACCCATGCAACAACTTCTCATAGTATTTGTTAATAAATACCAATAATCATAAGCTACCTTTGACTAAAGATAAGTAAACAATGATGAAATAAGAATAATAAAATCATTCCTCTCTTTCTGTGGCAAAAAAAAAATTCCTTTTAGTTTTTGTAGTTAACTACAAAAAATGGCAAAGCGTAACTGAAATACTCAAATCACTCTACAAAAAGCTAGTACTAGTTTAATTACATGTATCAGTCCCCGACACTGTAAGTTAATATGTTTATATCAAGTTTGTGGTGGTTTTAATGTGGATTTGTTCCCAGCTTGTCAAAAAATATGTTTAATGTAGAAGGATGAATAATTGTTAACGTTTGCTAACTTTTCTACTGTAATTTACAAACATATAGATACATTATCCGCAGACGCAAAACTCCCTATACTTATTCTTTTTGATTATTAAACGAACATGGAATCTGAAAGTCTGTATAATGGCTTTCCTTCTTTATAACAGACAGTGATGATGACAAATTGTTTTGGGTTTTTTTGGCAGAGAATTTTGTTTATTTTAGTACTGCTACTAGTGTTGGTGCTTTTACAATACGTTCACACGGCAGACAACAACACACCACAATAAACAAAAGTGCTGATTAAGTAACCACAGCAACAATAACATCCTCACTGAGAGTTGTGATGATGATGATGTATGAGGTGTGTGTGTGTGTGTGTGTGTGTGTGTGTGTGTTCAGGAATAAAACTTAATTCTCCTCATGTCACTTGTAAAAGTGGAGAGAAAAACTGTGCGATACATTTTCATGCACATTCATCCTCAGGCAGAGGAAACTGTTGATGACTGTTGAGACTTTGTGCATTCAAATGTGAAAGAAGCTCCAACGGCTGATGCAGAGGATAGTTTGATATGATTTAGTATCCAGAAAGTCAATGTACCGTGTTAAATCCTTTGGACAATGCTGCAGGGAGGAATAAACATTTTATAGATCATTCTAAGGTTTTTCCAAAGGCACATGAAACTGAAGTATATCTTAGTCTCAGTGAAGGACAAATTTAAGTTCCATGTTCATCTTGCTCTCTGTTTTGAGCAACCAGTGTCACTCCACATAATCTTTGCTATTTTCAGTGTTTCAAGTTTTGAACCATCCATTTTTAGCCTAATATTAAGTTAGTCTTAACACAAGAGTTGTATTTTTTTGTCCCATGCCCCTTGATTGAGTAAATAACAAATACCAATTAGTGCATTTCAAGAGTCTCCTGCATATACCAACTGCTAAACTCCTGGGGCAGAAACATCCTGTTATTTTGTTTTCTGTGGTGCATCTCATTTTCAGAGATGTGACCTGATTTTTGCCAAAATGTACTGCAATCACAGGAAATCTCCAGGTCTCATTCATTAAAATGAAAGTAAAACCACGATTTAGTGACCTATTTTTCATTGAAGTCCCTGGAAAAAGACTGACATGTTAGGAAAAATGTTGACGTGAAAATCCATTTAATACAATACAAAAAAAAAAGAGTCAGAATTCACAAATGCAATTCATTAACAACGTTTTACTTAAGTGTCCCAGTAAGTCATGACAATTTGATGGTGAGCCAGTATGCACAACATCAGGACCCTGAAACTAAAGCAGCTAAATGGAATTCAGCCTTTATTCTTGTTATTATTTGCACCTGTGCTTTTCCTACTGAGACATGCCAAAATGTTTCCTGTAAGAAGTCCTATTATCAGTGTGATACTAGATAAAGATAGCATTAGAACTCAATATAAAATTGTAAATAAAACAAATGAAACACATAAAACAAAATGTTTTTATTACAAGTTGAAAGCCATTACACACCAGGGGCAGTGTGTTTGCTGTTGTCTTTGTTATGAGTACTTTCACACAGGATCCAATAGGAGCAACAACACAGACGCTCTGTTCTCCAAAACTAGAAGGCAAATTGTATTACTCCTTTTAATCTAGACAAAGGCAGCACATGCCAAAACGTATCCTTCCATTCTTACCTTTCACAATAAAAGCTGTCGACATATAGCCTACATACATATATTAACCAAAGAAAACTCAAATTCACTCTGAGCGTTTTGCTGAAAGGAGACTCAATAAAATAGCTTACAGTATCCTACGCTGAACAACAACTTACCTGAGACGGACTGCCACATGCTGGCCTTGGCCAGTAGGATCCCATTAGGTGTCACAAATTCAGATGTAGTTTCATTAAAAGCAGCAAAACCAACAGAAATATTCACAGGCAAGAATTTCGCATTTTTGTTGTCAATCACACCCATGATTTGTAAATTTACCAGTAATATGATGGCTTTTCTTTCTGCTTGATTGAATTTAATTAATTCATATTTAATGTATCAATTCTTAGTGTACTTGTCAGTGAAAAAAGCAAATGTGGAAATGTCAGGATGGTTTGCTATTTGAGTTTTCGGTTTTATAATGACTTGTTGGTTTTTTTATTTTTTATAGCAGAAAGTGGTCCGATCCCTATGATTCTAAACATGCAATAAATATTTTTTTGCCACTCTGGGACAGCAGAAAGAAGTTGTGAACACAGTATTGACATATCATCATCTTAAAGTTGATATGGCAATGTAATAGTTGCTTATTTTCACATTCAGCAGTTACAGAGCAACATTACCATTCATATGGAGTCATGTTTCATGTCAGTCCAACATTCACATTGTTATAAAAAATGAAAAAATGAAGCCCTTAGAGCAAAAAAAAAAAACAAAACACGGTGAAGTTTCTTAAAGGTGATGAGGGGCTGCAAATTTGGGTGATAATTCTCTTTAACACCCTATCACATAGCTGCTTATAGCTACTTTAAAAAAGAAAGGTAACAGAAGTAAAAACAATGCATGCATGACTAACTTTATGAATGAACAAGATTAGAGCAAAACAAAATCATAGACCAACTTAAAATTGGAGTCGTGTCTCTGAATGAAAGCACAGGCTTTCTGTTTCACTTAGTCATGTAAGAAAGACGTCAGTGAGACACCAACATCAGCCCTCAGAGAGAGCAGATGATGCATCCCAACTCATTTCTGATTCCCGTCACATCTTTCTTTAATTACTGGGATCAATATTGTGTCCTGTTCTCCGGTGAATTTGCAAGAGATTTAAATTTTGTACTTCTCTACTTTCTGTCACTTGATGTCAATGTCAATCTCTTTCTCACTAATAGACTGGATTTAGATGGAGTCTCAAACCTCAGCGTTCATCTATCTTGCTCACTCTGCACAAACATACATCCAAGACTGATGGAAGTCAAATCCACAATCAACTCTATACGTCAAAATTTACTGCATATTTCCCTGGAGCCTTTTAAAGTCACCCAGACTCTCGACTGCAGGCGGTGTACACAAGACAATTTATTGTGAATTTCGTCCTTCCCTTACAGTTTTCATTACCGATGATTCACAGCTCAGTTATTGTGTGTATGTGTGTTTTATTACTAGGTCATAATCACACTGAATTGGTTACAGTTAACATTTATGTGTACTTAGTCTTAAATAGGTGGAGTGTAGCTATGCAGATTTTGGCTTATTTAGACCATTTCAAATGGCAGGTTGAGGCCACCTGTGATTTTAGGGATATCCCATATATAAAAAAGTACTAAACAGGACTTTCCTCAAAATTAGAGTAGAGACTCATACTGAAATAATACATTTAAATAATTTCTTATAACCCACTATAACTTTGTGGTGGTGTACCTTTCTCCAGAGACTCTGCCCTCTGCCTGTATTTTCTTCCTATTTTATATGTTCAGGACTTTTATCCATGTTTACCCCCACAGCAATCAGATAAGGTCGGGGCTTTATAAAAAGGTAGCAACCAGGTGCTAGTCCGTAAACAGCAGGTATCCAAGAGACACAGCACTGAAAAAAAAGCAAATATGGTGAGGCGAAATGCCAAATGAAAGTGAATCTACCGTCAGCTTTAAACTGTCTTAGACTTTAGGAATAAAATGTGTGAATTTTGAAAATGGGTGAACGTCCCCTTTAAGATACATATATTTATTGCTTCCTATGAATTATTACAGATTTCCCTTTCTGGGGATAAATGTAGGGTTATATTGGGTGCAAAAATATTTGCCCCAATATGGGGACTAGAGGGGGTACCAGGCGTAGTATTAAAGGGGCACTGGTATGTCCTCCCTTAGAACTGCCCTTGAGTTCATGTGAATGTCAAGCTTCAAAATGTGGTCATAGATTACTAACATAATAGGTACATCATCACCTAAGATTTTAATAACAATGTGGATCAGCCATAAGTGATTTGTTTTATTTTATTCAACCAGTGCGACCACAACCGTCCTCCTCTATGAATATATATTGAAAACTAGACACTTATGAAATTCTCTTTTGTTGTGCTGAGGAATCTGAGAGCACAGTCATTATCTCTGAGTCTGCGGGTCAGAATGAATGTGCCCTGTTGTGATAGGCAGGAGGGAGGTATCAAACACGCAGAAAAACAGCATGAGATAGAAACCTCTGTGTGTGTGTGTGTGTGTGTGTGTGGACATGTTTTTGCTCATGTGGGTGCACTGTGTGTGTGTGTGTGTGTGTGTGTGTGTGTGTGTGTGTGTGTGTGTGTGTGTGTGTGTGTGTGTGTGTGTGTGTGTGTGCGTGTGTGTGCGTGCATGTGTGAGTGCCAGCCTGGAGTATGATAGAGTGGATGACACGTGTGAAATAGAGGTCACTTCTTCATCTGAAACACTGAAGGGAAGCCTTCACCTTGACTGCTCAGGCTTTAACACTCCAGAAAGTGAAATATTTTAATATTTTGCTCGTGCAGGTGTGCATGTGGCTCACAAACAAAGCAGGTCTGCTCATTTAAATTCACTGTGAACTACTGTACAGAGAGCCAATGAGTGCCTTATGCTTTTACCATATCAGATGGCTAAACAGGGTGAAAGCTGCAGTTATTTTGAATTTAACTCCCAAAACACAGACTTTAACTCAGTTGGAATAAATGGATTATTTCCCAGTGACAACAATTTTCTTATTGTACATGCCAGAGTGCAGTCTGGGGTTTGGTTGCAATTTCTTTGTGCGAGTGTGATTGGCTTTATCTTATACAACAACAACTATGTTCCACCTCTCACAACTCCATATTGATTATGTTTTTTGTGGGAAAAAAGCATTTTGTGTGCAGTTAAACACAGTATAGATCCACGGATGATATATCCTTCAGGAGACTAGCATAGTACATCAGCCCCGTTCAGAAATCTGACATTGTGCAGCTCACCTGAATCCAAAATGCCTCACATTCCTCCACCAACCCGACCCACGGCGCAGACTCGGAATTCTGATCAGCGACCCTGTCCTCTTCAGGCTGGCAGAGTCACAGGGCTGAGCGTGGAAACCCTGGAGGCGTCTGCACAGGGGCGGATGATTCATTTATCTCGGATAAAGCCTCCCACCTTGTCTTCAATGAGCTGATGCAGCTACATGTACAAAGGAGTACTTCAAGTGTTCATTTGTACCAACTGCCATCTGGCTTCACAAAGCTTTTTTGCCACAGTTAGTATCTCTATCTGCTCCTCCCCTGGCTCTTCTATTCTCACTGTAGTCCGAAACTATACCTCTCTCTACGGTGACATTAAACCTGTATGTCAGCAATAAAACTGTATATTTTAATCTACATTTTTCAGGACACAATTCCATACTTTAAATATTATCCAATGAAATGAACTGCTACTCATTTACTGAGATATAATGCTTTTACCAACGAGAAGTAATGCACTATAATTTGTAACCCACGTAATAATGAGCCAAGAAGCTGTGATCACATGACCTATGCGCTGCAGGCACCCTATAGAGGTGGTATGAAACTCATTAGGTGGCAGAAATTTTTGACACTCCAAATAACTGCCGTACTATAAAGAGCAAGAAAGTCTGCATATTGTGGTGAGAATAGCCCATTCTTATTCTAAAGTCGTTAAATATCTCTGCTTTATCAGTGATTTTGGCATAAAATACTTTGGTATGGTATACTGCCAGGCTGCATTAGTTTCTAATGTGGTTGGACGGAAGCTTTCAAGGTTTTCTGATAGGCCGTCGGTTGGCTGGACGGAAAGTGAACAGGCAGCATCAATTGATAACACAGCCAGATGCAACCTGTCCTTGTGGTATGATACCCTGCTGGGCGCCATTAGGTTGAAATGCTGTTGGTAATGAAGTCCGCTGACAAAGCGGCGATATGTGACAACTTGGGATAAAAATGTGTTAGGGCAGAAGGGGAAGGTGGATGGATCAAAGGCCGGACTTTAACCTGGGAGACTGCTGTTTGTTTTCTGTGTGAATCAAGTCAATCGCGTTTTTTTAATAATACCATTGTGTGCTAGTGGTAGCATACTGCATGAGTAATGTATGTCATGTTGCATATGTGATGTATGTCGCATAATTTTCCATGACTGTGGTAATAAACATACTTATTTTAAGCCAAACCACAATGTTTTTCTTCTAAACCTAACCACATAGTTGTGTTGCCTAAACTCAAGGAAGTAAACCTTAAGTATTAACAAGTTAAGGTTATACATACATGCATGTAAGGAGCTGAAACTGAACATTTCATGTGAAAATGTAAGTTTATTTTGAAAAGACACAATGCACGTAACAAGCATAAATTGAGATGTGATCCTGTCTGTATTCGAGGAGTTGGGTGTGAGAATATGTTGTGCAGGTTGTCCATGGGTCAAACAAATGCAGGACTTATACCCAGGAGACTGTGGTTTGTTTCCCATGAGAAAATAAAAGTCAACATTGAGTTATTTTGAGTTACATTAGTAATGTTATGTTGCGGGACATGATGACACCCAACCATAATTATTTTCCTAAATCAACCTAACCAGTAAAGGTGCTATTTTGCAAGCCAGCATAAGAACACTTATATGAGGATATGTTTCATTATGTCCCATCTGGTCACATTTCTATATATGTTACGCTCAAATGTAAGCAGTAACCTTAGCTGTAACAGTACCTGTTGATCTTAATAATCAATAGTGCTTATCTATAAAATCTACTTTATGTAAATTAATCCTCCTGAGACTAAAGGGTTAAGCCCAAAAGCTACACACTTTTTTATCCTACAAAAAGACTTGAGGAGTTCATATCAGATCATCATAACAATATTTTATTCTCTGTCTCTTCTCCACTGCAACTGAAAAGGGACATACTGCACTAAAACAAAGGTGTTTGCCTCTAAGTCTTGCCCAAATGTTTGTCGCATTATTCTCAATATGTCCTTAAACGTTGTCCCTGTTTTGCTCTCTTATCAATATTTTGTTCTGTGCAGCGGCAGTGAACCCACTTCCCCAGCAGTCATTAAAGTTTCATCCACTTATCTAATCTGGTCTTTCTGATTAGGATAAAATGCAAGCAAAGGTTAAATTCAGTCTGCATTAACTGATAGAAATCAAAGGACGGGACCAACATCATCCTTAGATCTGTTTTGCTTCTTACAAAGATGGAAAAAAACATTAGCAAAACAAAGGAATGAAAGAAAGTGTCCTTCCTTTGTAAATACTCTGAATTCATTCATGTTTGTTTGTATTTTGTCTTGTCCCCAAGCATGGAGGTGAAGATAAGCTCTGTTGTTTGAAACATCTGGCTGTAGTAGAGTGGTAATTACCAAGTGAGAAGAGACTGAGAAACAGGGAGACTTGGAAGACGTGAGAAGGGAAGCACAGGGAGTGAAAGAAGGAAGGTGGGCGTCCTGGAAGGTGTTTATTATGTTGCTACTGTATAACACAACAGGAATTCAACAGGCACTTTTAAGCTGTTTTCCATGTTCAATAGCAGCCTTTGTTCAACAACTTGTAATTATCACACCCACACTTTTTAAGAAACAAGCACTGGGTGTCACTGAGAAGACTCCGAGATCCGGTGAAACACAGCATATGTTTCCCAGGAACCACACAGGCTATGTAAAACTGAGAATAATTGTCAGTCAAAATGGTATATGCTTGCATCACTTTGGTGTATCCCAAAGTGATGGTCCCACCCGAGCTCCTGCTGCATTAATTGATTGATTGATATCTTTCTTTTGAACATGTAAAACACTGTAAAAATAGTGAAAAACATATCAATAACAAAAAAAAAAACAGGGAAATAAAAAAGACAATGATTTCCATCTGCAAATTGCATTAATTTATGTGTGTGAAAGGGAGTAGGAAGGAGTATAAACTTATTTAATCTTATGCCTTTATTACATAATGGAACTGTAATCAAAAAACTCCCCTATAGAAATGCAAGGCTCGTCATATATGCACCAACATACACATAAACACACCTGTATCTCAATATTTGCATACGTATACACACACACACACACACATATATACAGTATATATATACATGATTTTATGAACCAATCAACTGCAAGTATTGCCCAACTTTAATGTCTTTCAGTATATCTGATATACAATAAACTATTCATGTGCAAAATATAAATATATTGCCCAAACATTTATTTTTCAGATATATATATTTTGGATGACAGTCTCCAACTCATTGTATGTATGTTGACAGCCATAACAGGTATCAAATTACCATAACTTATGGTGTAAATAAGAGAAGAAGAGCGAGTGCTTGGCTCTGGGGTTCAGAGTCACAATTAGAGTAAAAGCATAATTTGGGCAAGAAGCAGCTGAGTCAGGGGCAGTGTATGGTTTAGGGATTATAATTGGCTACAAATTCCCTGATGTACATATTACTTTTACTGTAGGGGGGCCAGGTAAAGACAAACTAGCAAACACACACACACACACACACAAACACACACATACTCACTCAAAACAAACAAAATCTGTTGTATGTATTTGTATGCATGTTGCTGGAAGCATGCATGGAAAATCTTGGGCAAGTAAATATTACTAGCAGCAGTGACACAAGGATGACTCACACTGCAGAGATTAATCCCGAGTTTATTGTTCAAGAGGTTTATTAACATCCTGACTGCGAATCTGTCTCAGTCACTTGGATACATTGTGTAGACAATACTCTGAATCACAATCACAGTGAATTTTACTTCTTCAGGCAGTTTGTGTCAGCATGTTCACTTCTCTGGATTTGGCAACATCTGTACATTACAGGTCAGATTATTTGTGTTTGATAAGCAACAGAAAATAGGAATTTGCTTATTGTTTTAAATGAAACCACAATAATTGGATGTTATGTTTAATGTTACATTATGACTTCCCTATGATTTGTAACAAGCTGACTTTCAAAGTTAAAGCTCTCCTTCTACTACTTCATGAGGTCAAATTGCTTGATGCTGGCATGTTGGTGCTTTAGGGCTGTAGTTTGAAAATGTGAACTATTACAGCACACCATCAAATGCATGGCTTTCATTGTTAGGGTTTTCACAGAGAACAAAGAACTCTGATAAAAGAGTGAAAAAATACTAAGCGCCAGAGAAGATGTGATGGCCAGAGCCAATAATTATGATTTCCTATTATCAGATGTTTTTATTGCTTGTGCGTGTGTGTGAGTGTATGTGCATGCATGTGTGCGTGTGTGTGTGGGAGAGAGCTCATATTATCAGACCCAGACTAGAGGCCAGAAGGTCCTCATCACTTCACCCTAATTACCATTTACAACTGCAGCTTTAGATAATTACGCTGATTTCATCTCTTGAAACAGAACCACAGATTTCTTTGTTTAATGACCTTGGATGTCTTCACGAGATTAAAGGCAACTCATTGAACCACAGTCTACAGTTGAAGCAGTAGAAATATTCGGCTTTAGGTTTGTACACATATCTTTATGGGAACAACTGCTGAGCTTTGTAAGTGCATTAAATAAATATATTCACATTACTTGGCTTTGGTTTGTGCAGTTGAATTTAATAAAATCAGTATATTGGTAATTTTAGTAGTGATGATGATAAAAAATAACCAAGATGATCTAATTTCACCCTAAGGGGACTTAAATGTGTATGACATTTCATGGTATGTATCACCAGAAGGCTAAATGTTGAGACGTGTATCACAAAACCACAAAAGTCTACCTCATGTTGGCGCTAGAGGAAAAGTCAGGGGCTCTTTGCAGTCAATCATCTTGCCATCATGAATGTCTGCACAAAATTTGATGGCAATCCATCAAATTGATCCATTGTTTTTGAGATGTCAGTAGGCCTGGTCAAAAAGTGCATTACCCGATAGACCAAAATATCAATACTGCCATCCAAAGAGCCTTGCTGGTGGCAAAAAAGAAAAAAATGTCAAATACTGCTGAGGGCTTCTTGGTTGTGTTTTATACTGGACATCAGAGTGACATCTCCCTTGACATCTGAACTGCTGGCTGCCTTGCATTTAGGGGCCAGGCTTCAAACAATACTTTGATCAATGCCTTGCTGATGATATGCTGTCAGGCTCAATGCTGGAAAGTTATCTGCATGCCTGTAATACCCTGCACTGAGTAACAGGCATGGAGGCAGACACTGCTGACTTTCATAGGCACAATGGGGACATTTTTGGTAAGACTGTCCTCTCCCAAAGCACGACTCGATAGGTCATTTGTACAAGCACCGGCAGCCTCTAGAGGCCATAGTAATTATGACAGTCACAAAGGAAGAAGTCAGGTGACGTATGAAGAGCGATTTATTTATTTATTACAGTGATTTCAAGGTAATTATTGGTATATAACTGATAGATGGAAAGCATGTATCAGGCATCGGCTTGTTCGTCAATTCTGCCTTTTCTCCTCACATTCCCTGAAGATAATAAATCTTTAGGTAATATTTGTCTCTTCTAAAATGGTGGCCACGCACAGACAAATAGAAATGTGAAACCTGACAGCAATTTATCCGTTTACATAGCAGCAGCAGTTAAAGCATCCCCCAACATGTTTTTTATTAATTCCCTCTTATGGCACAACTTCAGTTTCAGGAAGAAATTTAAAAGAATTGAAGCTCAAAGCTAGAAATAAGATGAGCACGAAAGTAATGAATTCAGTTAGAGTGACCTTAGGTTGTCAAAAACTGAACAGTCTGTACAAGCAGCAGCCAGAACAAAGGGTTTACCTTTTGCACCTTTTGACAAACATGGATTTGCCTGATTATAATCATAATAGGTTAGAGAGAGGTGGAGACTAGGTAAATGACATAAGAAAAGACAGATACTGTGCTTGCAGGCTTGAAGGGCAAAAATATGAATTTGCATTACTCTCACTGATTTTTGAATTGACAGAGAAATTGACTTTATGAATAAATGAATTATTAAACAGATTTTCTTGGCACTGAGTTAAATTAAATACAAATGATGGATTGAAACAAGAAAATACTATATCCATATGAAAGATTGACTTTATTTTCAAATTGCGTTTAAATATTATATAGTTTTTTGTTTTGTTTTTTTTTTCATTTTGTTTAGTAAGTACAAATGTATTTGGCTCTGATGCAGGAGAGTGAAATCCGAAAGGCCTTGATCATGTCCAGGGTTATTTTCAAACACAATTGGATTATATGCCACAGATTAAATTTAGAGGACAACAGAGGATTGTGACCAAGATAAATATCATAACTTGCAGGATGGGGAGGTATACTGTACAGTAGGTACACATGCTGTTTACAGAGATAACACTGGCAGGTGTAAAACTCAACTTTTTCACTGAGCTAGATAAAAGGCTGCTGGTTTCTAATCACTGATTTTGGCTGAATTACGGCTGTTGCTAGCAGATTTTATCAGTGGTAGCCAACTTGGTGATTGCATAAGCTCCAATGGCGAACTCAGGCTGTCTGAGGGGCAGGGGCAAAAAAAATAAATAAATAAAAATAGGGGCACCAGCTGCATGCAGCGGGGCAATAGTGCTTAGTAATTTTTCAAACATATGGAAGCCTATATGGCACTGGGTCTTGTTTTGTAGGTGTGAGTGCCACCCTAGAGTTCACTTCATCAAGTTTTCTTCACTTGAAAGGCACCCTAGAGGGCGTTTCATCACATTTTAGCCATGGCAGGGCATCCAAGGGGGCATTTCATCCTATTTCTGTCATTGCAGGCTCCAAGAGTTGGTTGGATATTTTCTCTGACTGACTTTTTAATGTTTCCAGCTAACTGGCTACTTTTGTGTGTAGTAAGTTAGTTAGCCAGGCGCGCAAACTATTACAGTTCACATAAGAGAAGATAAATACACGTTTTCATCCATTCCTTACACTTCTGTTGTTGTATTTTTGGATTTGAGAATGTTAAAAAAAGACACACCTCCCTATAAATGCTTGCCTAAAGGCTTGGTATGCCTGCGGAGTCAAAGTTGCTGCACAAAAATTGGACAATTTCTGTTTGGGTTAGGGGTTTAGTAAACATTTATTATTCCATATAACATTTCATTCTACATCAGACAGATCTGATGCATCACACTGCTGTACTTCAATGGAGATTAACGTAATTTCTGCAGAATATGAGAATCTCAAAATGACTGATCAGTGATCCAGTGTCTTTGAGCAGTCCAGTTCAAACAAGACATGGCTTCAGCAATGTTTGTACCAGTGCACACATTAGAACATTTCCACACATAATTGCTTGCATATTTTTGATTCATTCACACCCACATTTTTTTGTTGCCACCTGGATGTGAGTGTTGTGTGACATTATAAACATGGTCTGTTGCTGTTAGATTACCTTTAAATACTGGCATCTCATTCTTGCTTGAGACACAAATTCCTATTAATATTCCTTCTATTTTGATAATAAAGCTTTGGTACTAACTTCTGCAGCGGCAGGCATTTCACTAATCTACTTCAAGGCTAGTTAAATACTCTGGTATTTTATCCCTGCATTAACATTGGTTTTGTGCATTTTTTTCACCAGCTTCACTCTTAGACATTGACGTTATCATAGTTAATGTCCTTTTAATCACTTATAATGTTGAAAATATTTCCATTGAATGATTATATTATAAAATGAATTGTAATATTTGACACTGAAATTACCTGTTGCTAAATATTTAGCCAATTGTGCATTTTTAATCAAAATTGAATGAGTCAAAAGCTGTTTAAACATAATATTTGTATCACAAACACTCCAGGGGGCTCTGGTTCTTACATAATGGTTTACTTGCATTTTCATGTCATTATTGTCTCCACTTTCTATTGCCAAAAGTATTTTCTGAGCTGAGCTTCTTTGTTGCAAGAGGAACAGTTTTCTCTGTACCCATATGGATGTCTTGTAACAAAAAACACGTGTTCATGTTGGGACATAAAATCCCAGTAAAAATTTGTAGAGAAAAAAAATGGTAAAGATAAGCTTCACAAGTTTCTGCTACATTATCATTTCAGGCAAGCATGTGTTCCCCCAAATGGTGATTGTCTCTTTGCTATGGAATTGTTTTGGTTTTTTTGGCGCACGTGTTTTACTGTGGGCGTGATCAGCTGCGAGCTTAGTCGCGGCCATGATCATGATCAGCAACAGATTTCAGGGAGGTTGTAGCAACAACAAAACAGGATGCCAGCCAGCTCCAACTCAAGCTACAATCTGCTCCAGGTGGACTGCTTATCCAGATCAATGACAAGAATTGGGGATGGAAATTGTTCAGCTGAACTGGCCAAAGGCAAAATGTTCGAAAGCCTGACTTGAAATATTAAGTCCCAGACTGGAATCATGGTTTCCACATGCACAGTTTTCTGTGTTTCAGAAAGTGAGCGATGCAGTTCAATGATCTTCTATCTCAGAGTCCAGTCTATCTAAGTCATGATTCCTGATCGCTTTATGTGGGCTACTCCCAGAGGCTTCCTGGCGCTGTCACTGATCCAGACACTTTACAAACACCAGAAAAGAGATCCTGCAGCTGAGTATTGAGTGGCTCTTCAAAATGCGTTTATCTTTCTCCCATCTCTTCCGACATTTTCGTTACCTGCACTTCAAGTACTTCCCTAATCGAAACACCCCTCTCTCTACCGCTCACCTGATCCTCCTGAGAGTCTGTTTTCTGTCTTTCTGAGTATATGTGTTTTTTCAGCATGTTTGTATTAGTCTCTCAGTACAGTTTCTCTGATACTACTCATCTCTCAGAAACTTGCTTTCATATGATAATCCAAAAGGCATTATTTAGTACCTTTGTTCAAGGTGTTTGATGTATGGAAAGAGGCGTATAATAGAGCAGATATGGCGGTGAGGATGAAACATAAACAGGAGAGGCCCGAACTAGTGAAGCAGTGACAGAAAATCAAAATAATAGGCACATGTATGAAGCTTTTTTTTTTTTTTAAAGACAGACAGATGTCTCTTGAACAGGCTGTTCCATTTACATTTTAAATGTCATGGCTAATGCTCAGGCCTGCATAGTGTTTCATCCTGTGGGGACTAAGTGGAGGTATTTTATCTTTTGATAACACCTACTAAAACAGCACTCAGTGTTTTTAATGTTGTCTAACAACTAAATCAAGGAATTCTTTATTTTTTGCACTGAAATGTCAAATCTCCGAATGTATGGAGAATAGAAAGATTAAGAAGGATTTTTAAGGTAAGCTATGCAGGATGTTCCTAAAAAATAATATACATAAATAAACAATGTATAGACTCATACAAAAGTGATCCCTCTCAGTCATCACTTATTACCATTAGAAGTGTGTGGCACTGTATTAATCTGCAGAGCTTTTGCTTTCTGCTTATATTTTCTCTTTGTCTTCTTACTATTACGCATCCGTGCTGACATTGGCTATGGCCGAAGGCGTTACGTTTTTGGGTTGTGAGTCCTTCCCATTCTTTTTAGCACAATATTTGAAGAACCCCTGCAGGGAATTTCTTCAAATTTGGCACAAACAAATAATTAGACTCACTGGCGAACTGGCTGAATTTTGATGGTAATAGGTAGATGGTCGAGGTTGCTGTGACTTCTGTGACGTCTGTCTCATTCTCGTGAATGCAATATATCAATAACAGAGTGAGGGAACTTTTTTCGATTATAATAATACAGTGTCAAATTGGACTAAAAATGTACTGATTAGAATTTGGTAATCGAAGTTCAGGGTCACCATGACCTCACAAAGCATGTTTTTGGCCATGACTCAAGAATTTATATGCTAATTATTACAAGATTTCAGAGAAATGTCTAATGAGATATAATGACGACAAGTTGATATAATATATACAAAAGTTCAAAGGTCAACTTCACTGTGAACATTATAATGTTCTTCAAGAGGAAGCTATAAAAATCACAGACAGCACAGAAAAACACAAATATATTGAGGTGAAACACCAAGCGGACAAAGCTTGGAAGGCTTTCACTTTTACTAATGCTGGCTTTACTGTTCACAAACAAGTGCTGACATTGTTTGTGAACATAATTTCAAAGTTTACCTTTGAAATTATGTAATTACATTTCTATTCCATGTAAAGAGTGGAAATATTACCCTCAATTTCTCGTGTTAGGTAATTTAGGTATGGAAGTCTTGTGTGTTACACTGTCAATTTTTGAATGTGTATAAAATTTGGAATAAGGTAAGAAAGAGAATGGAAGGAGAAATTTGCAAATAAATCCTGAAAACATTATCTTAAGTACCAGACTACAGTTAAATGTGTCTCATAGCCAAAATAACAAAGAGTATATTTTCATTTGCCAACCACATTGCCGCGAACCCAATTCTTCAGATATTTCATTCCGACATTCAGTTTGGTTGTTCAATGGAGATTAGTTTTATCAGCAGAGCAATTACCATTTCTAAAAAGAGCCTGTGGTCGTCTTTAAACGTAAGGATGAAGTGAGAGAGAATTCCTCTGATACCACATTTCCTTCTCTGAATTTTACTCTAACAGAGCGGTAAACAGATTAGGGGGATTATAAAAAGCTCTCCTTCGCTCCTCGGTGTGCATACACAGACTGACATAATAATCACACTCTACTATATTGTCTGGGAATGTGCCGGAATGTGACATTCGTTTTTGTGGTGATTAACTGTAAATTCCTGGAAGGAGCACAGTGCAGGGCTGCAGCTATAGTGGCTTTGAACGGCGAGGCACAATGAGCGATATTGGGTATTTTATAAAGGAAAAGGGGGAAAGTTTAGTCTGTGTAAATCTAGGTCCTAATTATAATATATATGGGGGTGGTCTGGGGGGTGGCATCTCCCTGATTTCCAAATATGCTCATAATGTGCCTCCATATATCTATAAATAAAGATCTAAATTGAAAAAAAATCTGTTTTAGTCAATACACTGCTTGAAAGAGGTAATTCTTAGCTTTGTAATAATATCAGAATTTTTCTTTCTAACTCTGAATTTTGGGAGAGGAGCCATGATTTAGAGAAAACAGCCCTCAAAGGTTACAGTATGGTGGCCAGAAAGATATAGAGCCCATTTGCTTTCTAAACTGGGAGCACATGCATCACTTTTTGGCAAGTAAGAAATTGCATTACTAAAAAACAACCTCCAAGAATTAAATCTAGTCATTTTAGGCAGAAACAACCTTTCAGTAACAAGATAGCAGCTGCAATCAGTTTTTTGCACGTTGAAAATTGCATTGTATTTGTTGCATTGGTCTTTTAACTTCACTATGAATGAAATCAAGTCATTTAGAGGCAGAAACAACCTTTTAGTGACAAGATAGGAGCTGCAATCACTTTTTGGCAGGTTTTTATGTGTTGTATTGGCTCTTTAAAGGTATTTCAACAGGTAAAAGGAGGTAAAAGGGACTGGTGTGGTTATAATCTTGGGCACAGAGCAGGTAATATAATGCAGGCTCATAAGGATAATAGCAGATAATACCTTTATTTTTATATTACCCATCCATAAAGTATGATAGACTACTTTCCAAATGTAAACAAGATTTTAGCTATATTAAACACATACAAACAACAGGAACAATGCTATATAACTATAGCTATATAACGCTAAATAAAACAAAAATAAATGACAAGGGGTTCCCCTTGTTAGAGGCCAAAGCCCACTTTGAATGTGGCGTAATGCAGAGAATGCTAAAGCAGCTCTCACCTTCGGTTTACAGGGAACAAACAGTGACCCACAATGTATTTCAGAATCTCACATGAAATATGTCATGTCAATAAAACTAAGTTCTGGTCTCCAAAGATCCTGGTTCTTTTTTCATAAAATGTCACCGCTTTTGTCAGTCTTTCACATCTATGCAGAGCTGAATAACGGTATAAACCATGCCTGCTCAACAGTGTCCAAAGCCTTCAGCGTTTCAGGGCAAACGTACCTTTGAACAGAAAGAAATGTGCAACAGATCACATTTAAAAGTATATTCCCAATCTGTCTGTGCCATACCGCAAGGTCAAGCAGCCTGGATATGTAGCTGTAGGCTTGTTTGAACTTGTAAGGGAGACACTGCAATGTTACCTTCTTTCTTCTTACCCCTTGTGTTTTTTCACTCCAGTTAAACTTTGAGGTTCAACTTATTTGTATTCCTTCATTATTGCTACCCGCGCTTTAAGAATTTTGCACTTCAAGGACCTGTCTAGACTTTTTTTCTGAAGGCCCGCTTAGCAGAGAAGTGTTGAAATCATACCAGGGTGAAATCATACTGGATTCAGAAAATAATTCAAGCAGGCAAACAGTGTCAGCTGTTTAATAGCAAAAAACCTTTACACATACATGACGGCTGCTTTATCTTTCTACAAATACAAGCAGGCAACCCTGGAGGAGAGTCATTTACTGTGCATTTTGAATTTGTGAAGCGGAAGGTCATAAAATAAGAACAATGCCCACAGATGAGACTAATTGTGCCATTAACGCCAGATATATGCACAGAATAAAAAGGGGACTGGTGCAATATACAGTGAACAGATGAGTTCTTTCATCCTGAGCAATTATTGCTCTTGTCTGTAGCAGATGGGCACAATCATAACAAGAAGCTTTATTTATTCAGGCTCATTTACTGTCTAAGAGAGCTACTATACTGCTTATTTTAGTTGTACAAGGCTGCTGGTTTGACTAATTAATGCATGGCTGGATGTGAAAAAATTGATTCAAGAGCAGAAAACATCAACAGAATAAACAATGCAACGAATGTATGGACAGTGATTTCTCTAGTATCTCTCCATGGGTGTCAGACATGTCAACGGAGGACTGTTTGCTGAGCAGTTTCTCCTTGGATGCACCCATCTAGTTCAGGATCTGCCAACTATGTCAGCCTCGGGATGCCAGGCGGACACCGGAGTCCTCTGTGTGTGTCTGTGTGTGTGTTTTGAATCAGGATGTACCCCGAGTACCTGAGTTTTTAGATGCGTGTTTGCAGTCCGTGAATGCCACAAGGTGAGCTCATGCTGGGCACGTACATACTATAAATAGGGTGGAAAGATTATGTAAAGAAGCAAATCTGCCCAAATAAGAAACCCTTTCACAATACCTTCATGCTCCTTTAATAAAGAAGTGTAAACACTTCATTTAATACATGCTGTACTATGAGTGGCCTGAAAGCTTGGTTTGTGTATCTGGAGACGTGGGTAAGCATATCCTCTTGACATTTCCACAGGAATGAGAAGAGCTTTACTCTCAGGAAGAAGTGATATGAAGTATTAGTTTCTAAAAATGTCTTGACTTCTGTGAGATTGTGTGTCCTCGACTTTGTGACATTTGAAGTAACATGACAAGACTAAGCATTTGAGTCAACATGAAGAACGTGGCCCGTCGTGTCAGGTTTTGCAGTGAAAGAGTGTGCAGCACAGACAAAACATTTTATATTCTGTCTTCATCTGTTGTATCTATTTTGTTTTATTCCAAAAGAGAAGAATATTAGGACAATGGACCTAATTAGTTTAGGTAACTCTAGCCAAAAAAGCGAAATGATGCCACACTTACCAGGGGTTTAGATTTACATAATGGTATGAAGAAGTGGTAAATTTACAATACAGCAAAAAAGTAGACACGTTATTTTTATTTCATTTATTTAATAAAACTAACATTATAGTATCTGTTTTTTTACGTTTTTATTTATGTATTTATTTTCTCTAAACAACAATGTAGTTATACCTGAGTGACCCATCTGGGGTGCAGCATATAAAACAAAAACATCTCCTCATGAAATATAAAGTATTGTATTGTAATATTAATGAATGCAACCAAAAAAGCAATTCTGTCTCTGAGATGCCAGAATTTTTTTTTTTGAATCAGTTGGGAATGGATGCTTAAATGCTGCAGCGATAACGTTAGCTCTTGGCTTGTGTTGCTCCTTGTTTTCATCTAATGACACACTGGGGTGAAGTTGGCATAAATGTGTTGACATTTTTAAAAGTTTCCCATCGATTTAACCCTCTGTTGTGTACCAAATGTGACATTATTCACCCCGCTCTTGCCATTGCCCTCATAATTCACAGCGAAACCAAAGTAGCTCCCAGCACCAGACCTGCAGGTTATCAGGGGATCTTCTATTTCTGGTCTTGTCGTGGCATTACTAACCATCTTCAAACGAACTAGCTTTGTGTCTCACTGGAGTAGAGTGTTTCGGTTTGGATGTAGGAGGGGCAGACAGCATTGTTGCCTATTCCGTCAAGTGGGCTGCCTTGTTGAGCGCAGCAGTACTGAAGACGTTACACTGAACACAGTTTAAGCTGTACATTTTATTTTCCAAATGTATGTTCAGTGGATTGTTCAGTTTGTTATGTGAACTGACCTGAAAGCCTCATACCAAACAGTTCATTATAAAAATGTCTATTGTTGCACTCCTAACACTGACTGTTTGACTATTTGAAAAATGGTATGAAAATGATCATTTTAAGAATGAAGAGATGTACATTGATTTTTCTCTCAGTTGAAGGTTGACTTAGTCTACGTTTTCCCTTGGATGATCCATTGAGCCTGTCACATCAGCCTCGGGTTTGCGAGACAGACAGCAGTATTTCATGTGTATTTTCTGTGTGTGTGTGTGTGTGTGTGTGTGTGTGTTTTGTGTGCAAATCAGAACATATCTGTATCCGCTGCATGTGACTGTGGCTGTCAGAGTAAGATCTTGATTCGATGGAGCAAACCCGTCCTGCAGCGAGTATGAAGTCTGATGGATGGGTCAGAAGACAGAAAGAGAGAGATGGTGCATGTATATCTCATGTGCCATCTCTCGTGTGACCTGCTGGTTGACTCACAAATGTCACAGCATGACTGATACAGATGCACAGCAGTGTTTACTGTAGCATTATCACATATGGTTTATGATTGAACGTAAGCTGTTGTACAATATGTGCAATATGATCATCATGTGGAGCTGACTGCCAATACATATCAGTAAAATCTTCGCCATATGGGACATGGCACACATTTACAGTATCCCTGCAATGATTAATATTCATTTGCATAGTTAAATTCCAGCTTTCCCTGAAGTGTATGTGTGTTGCGTATGCCTTTTCAGCCGAGTAAATTAGGCTTACTTAACAAATTAAGCAAGTGGACCAAGAGAGAAAAGAAAGTGCAGTCCCTCAAGGCATATGTGATTAAATGCCACAAATTGTTTTATATATTTAGTGGAACTCAACAGCAGTATCAGACATGCTAGCTCTGTTCAAAGTGCAGTCAAAGGGCAACTTCTTTATTTTTCAACCTGGTCCCTATTTCCAGATATTTATTTGACTAAGTGACCAATGGGGACAGCAGTTTTTGAAAATTTTCCAATTCTGAGCAAGAATGCTGTAACCAGCAGCAATATGTCGATTTGCACCACTCACAGCATGCACGGTCAGTTTAACTTCCGCTAAAAGTGCTTGTTTTTGCCTCAATGGATGTGATGAAGTATACATTAGCCACTTGAAATACATATAAAACAGCAGTTGCATGCAGCATTACAAGCTTAGAGGGAAACAGTGTTGGTTTTCAGCGTGGACCCTGTTTTTCCACATTTTTTTCCTAGTGACTAAAGTTGCCCTTTAAGCTAGTAATGCTGTATTTAACTGCTATTTTATATCTGGGAGTTTAAATATGAAAGAAACATTTTTTTTTAAAAAAAGGCTAGGCATTTTACTGGATGATGGTTAGTTCATCATGTCTGTTGAGGCCTGAGGTCTGTTGTTTTATTTATACACTCCATATTATTTAGTGGTAAATGAAATATTTGCATTTGTATGCATTATAAATGCATAAATAAATAAATGCATTATTTCTCTCTTTAAGGTGGGAATATATTGACAGTGGGTTGCTTGACGCAATCTTTTTTCTTTTCCTGTCACATTTCATTTTATCAGATAATGGGTTTTAATGAAATAGCATATTTTTGTTACACGATGAAAACATCTTGAATTTTTTTCTCCTGAATGTAAATTGGAAACCATTTATATGTTAATTATCTGCCTGATGCACATTTTGTCTTTATTCTCTGCACAAAGTGTCTTCTGAAAGAGCTGAGTCATTTTTATGATCAGCAATTTGTTAATTGTGCCGCAATTGTTATACAGATTGATCTTTACATACAACATTAATGAAAGTACACCAGAAATACATATGACACAAAATTCCTTTAAAAAAAACCCACTAACTCCTTAAAAATATTGAGTTTTTGAACACTAAAAACTAAAAGATGTATTCCTCTGGCAGAGAAGAGGAAATGCAGAGAAGACTGAGGCAGTGGGCAGCTTGGTAAGAGTTTATTTTCAGTTTTTTTTTTTGTTTAGTTTCTTTTTCTCTATTTTTTATCCTATTCTGCACCTGTGGAAGTCACTATGTAAAATCTCAGCGGGATATTTGAAAATAGTAAACAGCCAACTACGGGAGAATCCTGTTGTCTACCCTTAGGCTCCTAGTCGCAGCGTTTGCTTCAACTTGCCCTTTTTCCCTCTTTACATGAAAAACACTGGGAATGTGATTATGGCTAAAGTTTTTACTCTATAAAGAAATTACATTTTAAATATTATACCTGAATTGTGATTTCCCAGCTTTGATCTCTATTTAATTGCAGCATTTTGAAGCAGGTTTATTATATGGAAAAGTTTATTTGGCCATTATTTTATACTCTCAGATAAACTTCAAGTTTTTCATCTGGTTATTCTCTCTATATAAATAAATAAAAAAACAATAAAGCAGGGCTTAAAGGGAAACTCCACTGATTTTTCACATCAGTGAGAGTCTGTTTACAGGTTTTGGGGAGTGCTATAACATATGTGGAAAAAAAGTTGTATAAAGCCTTTTTGGCTCCAGAGGAAGTTGTGAATACTGATAAATTGCCTGAAGTGATGTCACTTGAATGTGGTTGGAACTAAAGTTTGAGGATAAAAGGAAATAAAAATAAAAAATAACTTGGGGTTGTTAGAGAGAAGTGATTTTACCAGACCTCTGTAGCTGCTCCACATCTCTGCTTTAGGCTAGCAACTTCAGGTTATATTAACGTCACTAGCATAAAACACCTGAATCTCTGAGTTGCGTTGTCCGTTATGGAAGCACCAGACTTTTTTTTTTTACAATGAAGTAGAGAATGTGGAATGAAAACCTGATCTCACTCCCAACTGGTCAAATACTGACGCTTGATCAGTGGCTCTCGATGTCAGATAACCACACACTGAGGCACCCTTTAGCAGCAGTATGAGACGCACAGGGTAATGATATTTTTTGACACTCTGAGTAACTGCCATAGTATAAAGACAGAAAAAGTCCTCAAAGGACAGGCAGGAGACAAGTTGGAAATGTCAAACTCTTGACTTGCACCTGGGAGACAGCTGTCTGTGTATCATGTGAGACCAAAAGTGAAACAAGTTGCTTTAATAACAACATAGTGTGCTAGTATGTGTAGCATCCTATGCTAGTGACGTATGCCAAGTGACATATGTGACGTATGTCTTATGACATTACATTACGTCAGTAACAAGCATACTTTTTTTTAAACCTTTTAAACCATTATGTTTTGTTCTAAACCTAACCACATACTTTTGTTGCCTAAACCTAAGGAATTACACCAAAAATCACTGTATGCAGTAAATGAGCAGAAACTATATATTTACTGTGAAAACTGAACTTTATTTAAAAATGATACAATGCATGGAACCAGCATAAATTACATGTTGTCCCCGAGCTTCCAAAGCTGAAACTAGCGTGGTAACTATAGAGCGTCGCAGTTTGAGATGTAGTTCCACATCAGTATTTGACAAGTCTGGACAACACTTTCTCCTACCAACTTGTCAAATATCGCTGCTTTGTCAATATGTGACAAGATATGTGTCCTCCAGCATCTGCTGTTGACATTCCAGGACGAGCGTTATAAAATGATGCCTGTGTGTCATGCGTTCGTGAAAGGTTCGTTTTTGTGTCAGTGTTTGACGTCAAAATCACTGAAAAAGGCAATATTTGACAAGTTGGAAAAGAGAACAGATTGGTTGGGAGTTTTTTTGTAATTAAAGGGTATCTCTTGTTCTTCTGCATTGTTTTTTTTCATTTTGTTTTTCATCCTCTGACAATTTTATAGGAGTGTAATGTTAAAATTGGTGGAGCATTTTTTTAAGGACACAAATTACACTTTTCTTCCAGTCCTCTTGGGTGGCAAACAAACACATTAGCTTAGTGTGCGAGAGAAAATCTTTCATCATCAGCAAATGATCAGATCGCCCTCTCCTTTCCCCTTTTGTTTGGCTAAAAGTAGAGCGCCTTCTCACTCTGTAATTATCTTGCTTCCTCTGTGGTTATTTCTTGTGCATGTATGACTCACTCGACTCTGCTTTTGCTCTCTTTTGCTCCACATGTTTTATTCTCCAAATTCCTTCTGGCATCTTCTATCCACTGATTTCATCCTTGTTTGCTGCAGTAGTATGAGAAATGATGAGTGAAAAGTGTGGTCTTCCCTTTTTCTATTGCAGGATTCACAGTTTGTATAAAGGAAGAAGTTGAATACATAAAGTTCAGCAGAAAATCAGTATTTGGGAGATAACACACCTGGCTATTTCTCCCTGTCTTGTCTTTCTCTCTGATTAGGGTTCATTGCCAGGTGACAGTGTGATGAGACAGATATGCCAGTGAATGAAGGCCCAATTACAGGTTCATTAGAGAGGGAAGTGAGGGGAAAAAGAGAGGAATAGAGGACAGGGAATAGCTGAAGAAAGTTGTGAATATTAACTTCAGAAAGAACACCACTCCATGTGACTTTTAATGAGCACAAGGCCAAGACCTCATGAGCAAGAGTCATGATTTAGTCATTTGAAAATGTATTAAAATCTCAAGAAAGCAGCTTTGTTGAGACCAATATTCAGTCTATGTCCTAACTGATAATGACAAGGCGAAGATTGTGACTTTGATTTATTATGGTTGTTGACTGAACTATAAACACCTGAATTAATCCCATGACTCAAAGCCAGCACATTATTAAATTTGGTAATATTACATTAAGTGAAGTGACTTGTTGATTTATCAGTTAGTAATTTCAACAACAATTTTGATTTGCTGGTTCAAACATCTCAAAAGTGAACTTTTCCTGCTTTTCTTATCACTGGATATTGAATATTTCAGATTTAATATTTTAGTTTTACATGTCCTTTATTCTTAATGGGAGTTGCCAATTTACATCTGCTGTTCATAGAACTTAGTGGGAATGATCCAGGTTAAATAAAGGTTAAATAAAATAAATCAAAACTAAAAGGCATTATGTTCCTCTTGTAAAACTGTTCTGATTTGAAGATCTAACCTTAAATTCTATAAATCATTCACAGACTTGGTCGGATAGTTTGGCATTTCCATTGTCAAAAGCTGTGATGGTACTAACAGAGCTGTCCATTGAGATACTTTGCACACTAATCTGATTTAAATGGAGGAACTATAAACACAGCTGTCTGTTGAGTGATCAATATAGAATTATCACTCTTGCTCTACAAGGACTCAATGCAAAACCGACAAACCCATTATTTTAAAATATCCCATTGATTTCGACAGTGTCTAAATACTCCAGCCTGTTGTTTTTGGTTATGAAAATGTTGGTGTGCAACACCATCAGGGTTCCCAACAAATTTATTTCGCCCATCACAGTATCAGCTTCTGGCACCACATATTGATTTGGTATTTTTCATTAAGTGTGCTGCTCAGTTATTCATTGAGCTACACTCAAACATACTCTGTGCTCAGATGGCGCAGCAGAGCGCCAGGCACAGTGAAAGTAAAACTTAAACATTCATTGCACTGGGTCAAAGTGTGCTTTTACTCACTTCTAAAGCCACTTAATTCAATTATCAAGTATCAACCCCACTAGTGAAATGTAACAAAGTGCTGCTGAGGAAAAATAAGCTAATGAAGAGCTCTCTCTGCGCTGTATTCACAGCGAAAATCTCAGAATTTAGAAAGGGGACACAGTATGATACCAGAATGATACAAAGGGACCTACACAAAAGCAGAAAGTTTACTGCCTCCCAACTTTCAAGGCTGAGGTTGGTGATGTGTATTGCATTTTCTGTAGTGTTTAACAGCCAAACAAAGTGCTCAATGCACAAAGAAGACAAAAACTATATTGATTTTATGTACTTTTTTCAAAAGGAATGTTTCATTGTCAGACAAAATCAATTTAAGATGAACTTGGACCCAGTTTTAACATTTTGTTTCTGCTGTTGCATTGAAAACCCATTTCTAAGCACTCAGTCTATTTTAGCAAATGGTTTAAATAACCTAAAATGCTAATTTGATTCATCGGATGGACACGGCTGTGCTCTGGGCTAGTTTCCTAAATTCATCATTTTCAGGATCACAGTGTTGTGGAGCAATCTCTGTAGCAAAGTGCTGTGGTGTCATGACTACAATTAAACTGTATCCTGCCCATGTTGGCAGGTCCGGCCTCTTTAGAAGAAGCATGAGTCATAAAATAACACACTTGTAGCCGGCAAGTGCACATGAAATGCACCCAGGCTGGTATTTAACGTCATCTCTTAGTTAGTTAGTAATCCCTGCTCTCGCAGAGCACAGTTTGCTGTCTGAAGCACACAGTGTCTTGGCATCCGTTCCTAAATATGACTGACATCTGACCAAGGATTATCCCATTGCCCCAGTTTCACTGGGACTGGCAAGCAGAGAGTGCTGTGTCGCAAATAAGCCCCACAGACTACACAAAGATCAGTGTGGTTTTCTCTCTCTCTCTCTCTGTGTGTGTGTGTGTGCACCTTTTTATGTGTGATCAGACGTGGTAGGCATGTTCTCCGTATGTCTATGTGCGTCTACAGCTTTAAGGTAGCTCAGAAAAACAGGCATGACAAATTAATGTCAGACCTATGTCCTAATTAGTTTACTTTCCTGAAATTATATAAATAATAAAAAACCCAACGCACCGTTGAGCCATATTTTGTTTTGTTCAATAACAGATACTACAGACAGACAGATTATTATGCTCTGTTGCTGCTCCCTAGGAGAGAGGCAAGACTTGCATCCCTTAACCCAGACATTTTTTCTGAATAATTGAACTGTGCTCAGTATTTTGAATATTATATGTACCAAACTCAGCAGGAGTGCCCCAGCGGCAGTAAGGGTTTTTGGACTTAACTGGCGTCCCCCCCTAAATGGATGGGAGAAACTAGGCCAGAACAAAGTACTTAAACACACGCGAACACACACACACACACAGGGACACACACACCCTAGATGCATTAACATCGAACATTTATATGCTGATTTAATTTGACAAACAACACTGTCATTATGGCAGAAACATGATAGATGTCATAGCCATCGTCAGGGTCAGTATTACAGTTTGTTGCTGAATTTAGCTTTTGGTTAACACACACACACAAGCACGTATGCACACACACACAGAGTCCATTTGAAAAGCCCAGTGAGTCTTGAAATGAATTGCAATTAGGCGCTATTTTACAAGGCATAACTAAACAGTTCCTTTGACATAAAGTCCTTTAAAAACATTACACACAAGTACATCACATATAATGTCAATGTAAATGTAGTGCCCTTTTTAAAACAAAATGTGGACTCTCTTCAATGTTTTGTACCATTTCTAAGTGTTGTGTATTGTGGCTGATCACTAACTGACCAGCACACCAGTGGACTGTGAGGTAAAGGGGGTGGGGTGTGGGAGACCATCTGTAGCTTTAGGTAATAGGTACCATCAGTTTTGATCAAAAAAGTTAGTCTTTGTATCACCAGAGTGACTTTGACACTGAGCATTTTTGGTTTCTACATAGGCTTGGATGTGATGCCCTCTTTCTACTTGTTTTTCATCCTTTTCATTTCCAGTTACATATGTCTCTTAGACCTCAATTGTTTGTACTGGCTGTAGTAAATGTAAGTAGAACACAAGTCCGCATTTTTTAGAAGGTCATGTGGCCTGACAGCACCACACCCACCACAAATAAAAGACTAAAAGGATGATCTTTGGCACAAAGTTACATTCAGCGTAGGGCTGGGCAATATATTGTTATTATATCGATCTTGTGATGGGACACTTAATATTGTCTTTGATTTTGGATATCGTAATATCATTTAGTGTTGACTTTTCCTGCTTTTAAAGGCTGAATTACATGAAGTGATGTAATTTCTGAAACGTACCACTCTGGCTGTTCTATTATTTGCCATAACCCACTTAGTCATCCACATTAATGTTAAATATCTATCCAAAATCTTTTTGTGTATTGATTGATTTGTGAAAGCACCAACAATCAACCCTACAATATTGACATAATACTCATTTTTATGTATTAAGTCAAAAATATTGTGATATCTCCATTTCATCCCATCCTATCTTAGTGTTAAGCTTACAACTAGCTATTCAAATGCTTAAACCAACCTACATGTCTTTTTACCTTTTACCTCCAGGAGTCACTTGTGGTCATTGTGACATTCATTTTACTTCATTCAAAGGCAGAAGTAAGATGAAATTATGGTGCTGAAATGTCTCTTAGGGAGCAGGCTGGGGAGAAGGGTTGGAGCCAACAAAGTGCCAGCCTTAGACTCTAGAGACTGCAGCTCACATCCTGACTCCTGACAGCTTGTAATGTTTCATACAGACCATGTTATGATTCATAAATCATTGTTATCCCATAGAAGCGGAAGATCAGATAATGTGCATGTTGTTTTTAACAGTCATACAGGACATTTTGAAGGGTGACACAGTTAATCCCATATCTGATTGACAAAATATATATTTTTGTAATTGTTTGTGGTGTTGTTACAGGAAATGTAAGGAATTCATGTTGCCAACTATAAACAAGTTTTACTTTAGAAAATAAATGCGATCCTGGCTTATTGTTGTAGCAATATTTTGTGTTTTGAGGTGACCCATCAGTGTACGCAATTTATAAAAGATCGGATAAAAGACTATATTTTTCTGTATGTGTACTCTTTGATATTGCTTTTGGTTTTTTTGGGGTTTTTTTTTTGGTTTTTTGGTTTATAATATAGAAATGACTTTGACCAGTTGGGAAAAAAACTGTAACACCAAGAAAAAGAAATGGCCAGACTTTGATTCAGACACTTCAAGCAGATGAAATAAGATCATTCAATAGAAAGCATTGAATTAACAGACGCTGAGAGGACATATGGAAGGTTGCATATTTTTTTATTTTTTTTCTTTACTTTGTTGCTTTAGAATGGCACTAGTTTTATGTAAAAATACATCTGACATCTCCACATAACTGCCATGAAGACGTCTCTAAGACCCCAGGAGTGAAACATCATGCATTTGTCCTTTCAGCTTGTATCAAATTCTCTTTATCATGTAGTATTTACAATGACAGGAGAAAAGTGCACAAAAAGTGACCAAACATATACACTGAATAAAAAACTGCCAGTGTGCAGTTCTGTCTACTGCAGCTTTGATGAAACTCCTGATCACTTACCTGACTCCTCTCCTCCTCGTGTAATTCCCTGCGGTTCTGTCCCTCTCCACTGTTTTTTTTCCTCCTTCTATTCCTTCTGTTTTCCTCCTCCACACCTCTGAGGGCCAACTGCTGAGAAGCAGCCTTTCTCTGACAGCAGGGGAGACAGCTGAGGGGAGAGATGGAGGTGTAGAGCACAAATGACACAGATGGCCATAAATGTGTGTATGTTTGAGCGCATGTGAGCGTGTGTCTGTGTGTGGGTGTAGAGGAGAGGAGAGACAGAATGGAAGACAGGAAGTCAGTAGAAAGACAAGACTATGCTGTTTCTCCACTGACTTGTAGTAATTTAATTTTCAGTTCATTTTTTTTATAATTTTTGTCAATATTTATAGAGCACATTTAAAAACAACTGTTCTGAAGAGAATTTTTTAAATGCAATTAAATAATTACAATGAATAGATACATAAGTGTAACTGACTGAAATAAGGCAATCATGTTGTCATGGGGTTATTAAAAAGCAGCTGTAAAAAGTTTGGTCTTCAACTAAAATTAAAGAAATAGCAATAGATGGGGAAGATTGGACTATTTGACTCTGTCAACCCTCAACAGGTTACAGTAAAACTAGTTACCTGCAGGCCTGAGGGACACCTGCATCCACTTTTAAAAGAGAATACAGCAGCATGTCATCAGCGTACAAATAAAAAGGAATACTTTTGCAAAGCTGATCCCATATTTAAAATAAGATATGGCCTTTCAAACTACTGGACCAATCAGCCTAATATTTTATTGTACATCTTTAAGACTGCATGCCTGATAATCTTTTGTTGTTGCAGTGAGTCACAATTGTTGAAAAACCTGTTTTCTCGGCTCTTGTTGCTGTCACTGACCGCTTTTTGTCTTAGCTCAGAAACTGACACTCATAAAAAAAAGTTTGTTCTAATTTAAAGCAGATCATTACTCACCTGATATTATGATCTACTTAGATTTGGCACAATAAGATATGACATTGCCGCCACCTTGATTGTAAGCAAAAGAAGGAGGGAGAAGGAGCTGGACTGCATGCATTGTCTAGAATAGCCACAATTAGTTTGACGGAGATCGGCACTCCACTGAGTGCACTACTCTAGTTTTATTGTGTTTTGTCCTAAGTAAAATGCCTTGAATCTGTCCTGCCAATTAAATTTTAAGTTGACAGAGGTTGTGAAAGCAGTCACCAGAGTGGGGAACTAAATAATTAAGAGAAGTTTGCCATTTTAAGAGCTGCTATCTCTGTAAGTCAAATTACAAGAAACCTGTTAAAAGGTGTCTGTGGCTCAGAAGTGGTGCGGTTGTCCCCTGATGACCTAGTATCCTTGGGCAAGATACTGAACCCCAAATTGCTCCCGATGGCTATTTTATTGAAGTATGAGTGAATATGAATGGTTACTGAGTAGCAGATGGTACCTTTTATGGTAGTCTTGGCCTCCAGTGTGTGAATTTGTGCATGAATCGGTGAATGTCATATGTAGTGTGAAAGCGCTTTGAGTGGTCGGACGACTAGAAAAGGGCTATACAAGTGCAGTCCGTTTACCATTTACAGTTGCTGCCATTTCCTATCAATTCTTTCATGAATGTAGCCCGTTATTTAGTTACCTTTGTAGGAACAGGATGTCCCCAATCTTCTGCTTACAATTCAGTCACTTCTCTAAAATTATAGTCAGTGAGAATGACACCTAACTTTGTTAAATTTCTGGACAAATTGGCAAATAGTTTAAATATCTGGAAGCAGTTTTGCATAAATATGTATCAGCTTGCTCTGTTTTATGATCAAAAAAAGAAAAACCTTAAACCAGAACATGTGGTTAAACACATTCTTTAAATACAACCATTTTATTAAAAGCCTGCTTTTTGAAAACTATTGCTTTCCCTTGTAACAATTATTTCACTGCAGTTTAATCAGTTGTTTTGAATGTGGGCAAACAGTCTACAGCTGCTGATTAAATTATGTACTATGGCAGTTGCGGATACGTTTGTTCGCCTGAGTATAAAGACTGGTTTCCATCAATTCAAAAAATCAAAACAGTGCTGCCCGTCCTCAGCAGCTGAGAGCCAAGGGAGATAGGAGATGACAGCAATGAAGTGTGTGTTGAAATAGAGTGTGGAAGACTGAAAGAGACGGACAAACAGAGAGCTTGAGTACACAAAAGACAAAATGGGAGCGAAGAGAAAAATTGAGGACTGTGAGAGAGAATGACTCTAAATGCAAACGGAAAAAACAGCCGTTATTATCATGTAATGGATAAAAACACACAGCGCCTCCAAATCATCAGGAAAGCTTCCTCACATCTTTTCCCGTGTACGGAGACAACAGGGTGGACATACATAGCTGTTCATTTCCACATGTCAGGACTAATTTCCCTCTGTGCCAATCAACACAGAGACTTTCTTCTCCTTCTTCTTCTGCTTCCTCCAACTTCCCTCTGTACTTTGAGAAAACACCAATGACCTGTCTGCAGCAATCAGTCCGTCTTCACATCAATATCTAATATCCTGTACTGGCAGGAATTTAGCATGAATTATACCGCGGGAAGCTATTTGCCGTTATAATTAGAGAGCCAGAGAGAGGATTAAGCCACAGTTCATCCCATATCTGATTGCCAATTGTCCCTAGTAAGTAATCAGGGCCATAAGGTCTTTGAAATGAATGGTCTAATAAGCCTGGTGAGGATTGTTTGCTTCCACAGTGTGAAGACAAGAAATGGATCTTACATTAAGCAGTCCTGCTTCAAAAATCATACACGGTTTTACCATTTCAAATGAGGTCTTTATTCTTTGTCCTTCCATATGCTTTTAACTACTGTCATTTTTTGTCAGTTTAGTCATCGCTGATTTCAAAAGCATACCTTGACCTTTCTGCTGCCGACCTCTTGCACGAATGAAGTCACCAGCTGCTTCTATTCACCTGCTCCTTCAGTTCACAACATGTCAGCATTGTGTTATTATTGAGTAAGCATATGCAACCATCTGTCCAATTCATGCAAACTTAGTTATGCTGTGTTTTCGCATTTGTGTAGAAAATGACATACATCAGTAAACTTCCTTTTATGAGCAGTCTTCAACATTTAAGTATGTGTTGTAAGTGAACAACTCCACGGTGAGGTTTTAGTTATTATTGGCTTATTATGGAGAAATGCAGCCATCAGCAGAGAATGTAAATTGGCTCAGCTAAAATCAGCAAGCCTCACTGTCAGGCCACATTTTGGCCTTCTTTTTGTCTGAAAAACTGACTTCTAAAGTAGAGTCTGGTCTTATTTTGAACCTGAACATCTTTAGATAAATTCCAAACCTGATATGTTGCAATCCACTAAAGCTAGGCATGATACGAGTCTTGACTTGAAGTAATTCCAATTTTTTGTTATCTTCACTGCCATCTTTATTGGAAGGAAACAGGGAGGAACAATGCCATCGGGTGCAGCTGTGCCGCAATCCAAACGCCATGGTTGTGACCTTTTTTGTTTGTTTTTTTATTTTTTTTTTCTGTCTGCCACACAAATATGCAAATCCTAAGATAGCAAAGGAATGGCCCACCTTACTCTGCCTTACTCTGCCTCTGATTGGCTTACCCTGACATTCCTACATAACCAATCCCAGTCCTCTTGCCTAAACATAACCAATCCAACTGCCTAACTCCTCCAATGATTGGCCACTACTGGTCGCCAATCATTGGAGGAGTTAGGCAGGTCTTACCCTTGGCCATCAAAGGATACACAAATTTGCATCTGCCACATCATGTTATACCACAGCAGGAACATTTCAGAGGGGAAGCATTTTGCCTGCCCTATTTATAGACTTGCAGATTTACTTGATTTGGTCATTTTTCCTTGATATTTGTCCCTCTGTCCTAGGTAGGCTAAGTAGGAGCTGTAGTGGTTTGTAATAGTTTCTACGGTCTAGTTTCAATTGTGTTTATTGTTTATCTTAACTACTTTGTTGTGCTGTAGCCTACACACAAAGTTTATACCAGTAAAAGTCCAGTTATGGATGACAAGGATCAAAGATTTGTGGATGTGATACATTCATTCTCATAATTTTGCTACATGACATATAGTATATCTTATAAGGTGCCTGTTAGCAGAAAAAACTTGGGCAGCCACCTGGCAGAGATCTGCACTCTACTTGTTCATTTTTATTTTGTGGTTTTTCAGTCACACTGTTCAAACTGAATCAATTACAAAGTTTAAACCTTAAAAATCTTACTGATGGACTTGTGGTGCATCATTCTTGGGAGATTTTGAAAGCTCTTGTTGCTATTACAAGCCAATTTCCCAGACATTTAGAATATTAGATTTATTGTCCATGTGTTTATATTTGTCCAAAGAGACACACCATTTATTTTTGTCTTCTTCTCCTTGCTTTGAAATCTTCTGTTTCTGTGAAAGCTGTTGCATTCAGCAGGCGTCTCACTCCTCAGTGGAGAAAAGCACAGACAGCTGACAGATTCATTAGAATACAAGCCTCTAATTAGAAAAGCCAGCTATTCTTGTCACTCACTGAAGTCACTGTTGTTGCTGGTGCTCATCAAAAAAAAAGAGGCCTTATCTGCCATTCACAGAGGACTCTATAGATGAATAATATACCCAGTAGCCATTACAGATACAGGTACTCCTCTGGTCCGTTTTTTTTTTCTCCCTCTGTCAATCACAGCTGCTCCCTGCAGCTCTGAGAAGTTCCATACACGGACGGCAGAATACGCAGCTTATGTAGCATGAATCTGATTAGAAGTATGAACATCTGAATAATATAGCATGCAGTATGAAAAGTTGTCACTGTCATACACACTGCACTGCCTCTGGGCTGCATTAGGCGTCGTGTGAGCGCTAAAGAGGCACAGCGGTAAGTGGGACTGACAGACACACTCAGCACAGGTCACAGCTTGTTTTATTTTGAAGTCAAACCAAGAGAAGAGGGACAAGGATGCACACTGATAAATTACACCAGGTATCGCTACATATCAACTAACAACGTCACAATATCTCATAAAAGCGCTCCTGACAACAGATCCAACGTTACAAAATGAAAAATAATGGTACAGGAACAGAACTCATTTGCAGTCGAAGCCCATCGATAAACGGAACAAAACACAGCGGGAAATAACAGTTTTTGGCAAGAGACGGTGATATGCACGGTATTTCCTTTCCCATCTGTTGTGTTTAATGGAGCTAAAAGACTGGCAGCTGAAGCAATATGCAAGTAACTCGCATGAAAGAATTGTAGGTCTGAAAAAATCAAAAAGAAAAACCTCCTAGTAAAAGCTACTACAATGCATACACACAAAAAAAACTAGCCTGAGCGCAGCTTGGGTCACTGGGGGATTTCAGGATTTAAAATGTAAAGCACAGCACATTGAAATGTCACTGTATATGAGCTATCAAACAGCCATGATGGGAAAAAGTCATTCAGTCAACTCAGGACGTGTTGCCGATGTAGACATTGGCGTCAAACCTTCCTCGGACAGCTGAAATGTTGTGTTTTAAAATGTGTTACAGCAATACAAGACCATATGGACATTTTCCGGGTTGGCATATTATGTGTTTGAGTCTTGTTTAACAGACACGCCTGAAGTTGTGCAGTTTAGACAAGAAAAGCAAGAAAGAAAAGGGGCCATAGATGAATATACATTAACTACAGTATACACACTTAAAGAACTTCAGAGAATCTCACAAAGAGGAAGCGTGAAATTCAGAATTGACTCGTGCCTTTGTACAAAGATAATCACATACAAATCATCCATACATTACAGTAAAAAATAAATATATCAAGACAGTCAATAAATAATAAATCAGAAGAAGGGACTAAAAACATGATAATGAGAGAGCAGACTGTGTGTTTGTTTGTGTGTGTGTGTGTATCAGCAGACAATGATAACCCAAAGAGAGCAAAGGTTCAAAGGGAAATGCCCCTCGATGAGAGAGTGAGCGCATAAATGGGCAGTCAAGGTAAATCAGAGGATGACTTAGCATGTGCTTGAGTGTTTGTAAGTCTGCATGCATGTTTTCTCTTTATATCGGCGTTATATATGTAGCTGTCGTGGATAGGTGTGTCTCTTTCTTCTATATCTTTAAATATTCACCTACATGTTTGTGTGTGTCTGTGTCTATGTCTGTGTCTGTTTTTCATGTCTGCATGTGTCTGTATGTGTTTACAACACATCTGAAATGCTCCGCTAACTCAGTGGCTCTCACCACTAGGTGGTTTAGCGTCGTGCTGCTGCCCCGCTGCCCCTCCAGGCAACCAGGGGGAGACCGAGTGTGAGGTGGTCTGCTTGGCCATGCTGTAGTGGCTGATCACTGTGTAGAAACGGCCCCTTGAGTTGGCATCCTGGGCAGCGTAATAGGCCTCCAGAGAGGCTGGGATACATCGCTTGTGCTGTGAGGAAGAGAAAGAACAACAAGGTTGAGAACCTTTAGAGATTTATTCATTGTTAACGTTGCTACATGTATCATCTTAACTATCAAAGTAGGACAATAGTGACTCAAAATATAATTCACTGAATCATTTTTTAGTTTTAAACAAAATATGTGTGGACCAAGATAATCACATATGTGACTTGTTTCTACATGGATAGAATCAGATAATGCAGTTGCTTGCTGTTGAGGTCCTCTCAGGTTTAAACCAGTCAGTCTAAGAAAAGTCAAACTCTATGTGTATTTTGTGGTATCCACAACACATTGTCACTCCCAACTTACCAATTAATGATGTCAAAATAAGACAAGTAATAACCCCCCCCCCCAGTTTTAGTATTCGACATTTAGTGACAGCATGTCAATTACACTCATTGAATGCATCCAGGCTTTTTTAAAATAAACTTTGAATGTAGGTTAACAAAGCGGACATTTTTAGGTTTACATTCTTAGATGTAGGCAACAAAAGCTCATGTTTAAAAAAATATTCTAAAACATCACATTACATCTAGTGATATATGTCACTAGCATAGTATTCTTTATACTAGCGCACTTCTTTGTTATTAAATTAACTCAATTAACTTTTGGTGTCACACAGGACACAAACTCTGGGTTCCTGGGTGAAAGTCGGGAGTTTGTTTGATCCCTCCCTCCTTTGAGGAGTTTCTTGCTCTTTGTATCATGGTAGTTGCACTGAGCTATGACAGGCCCAGGGCGTTTCATACTACCGCTAAAGGGTGCCTCTGTACGTCAGTGTCTGACACTAATGGGCCAACGTCAGGAGCTGGGAGCGAGACCGGGTTGGTATACTTGACATTCCTCAGTATTATTCAAATTCTTCTGCAGCCGAAAAAGAAAACACAAGGATTTATTTTTATATCAGCAAAAATAATGGTGATGGGGAAAAACACTCCCAAGTCTATTATTTGTATATGTTCCTGTTTATTTAGAGGGAATAGGAAAGAGATGGAAGAAGATATTTAAGGTGCTGAGTCTAATGGTACAGCTCTATGTAGGAAGATAGGAGGGAAGGAGACTCACAGGTAATAATCCTGTCACGAAGTGTATGTATATATTAGTGTTTTGAGCCTGTAGAGCATAAGAATGTGCAACCTTGTATGCCATTGTGTAGTGTTTGTGCCGTATTGTGTTTGCACCCAGTGAACATGCATGTGACACTGCTAATAATACCTCTGCGGACTGCAGTCAGAGCCCCTGCAGAGGCTGTGGGCCTGAACCTAGATTTATTCCACCTTAAAGACCAGATTTGTTCAGAGACACAGACTTCCAAGGTGACCTCTCACAAAGTACAGAGAAACTTATGTTGTAGGTGCAGTGCAGTGGAAATCTGTAAGTACCAGGGAGGAGAGGACAGGAGAGGCTGTCTGCATCACCTACTGCAAAACTTTAAAGATTCAACACTGTATGCATCTGGACAGTAGATTGTTAGATATGAGTGTCTGTATGAGCCATTTTCTATTACAACCTCAGCCATATGAATCATTAGTGATCATAATATGATTATTATTGTGAAACAAGCACTAAGTGTAATTTTCACCTAATGGTCGACATGGCTGATGATATTTAAGAGCGGTCCCGGTGGAGTCTCGTTGGCCTCTATGCTAAGGAACAAAAGCCTAAAATAACATTTGATTATACTGGTGATAACAAAATCCCCAATATCATTTATTGATGATTGCTCGTCTGATGAGCCTCGTTAGCCTCTTCCCGCAACATGACCTCAGATTTGAGCAAAAGTAGGGCAGGAATATTTTTTTTCTCCCTTAGGAGACAGGGCGGTACTCTTGCCTTTAATTCTTTATTTAGATAGGAGGGAAAGAAAAGATGGAGACAGTGAAGGTCAGTGAGGATTCAGCACTTTGCACAAGGACACTTAAGCAGAGAGGATATATAACTCTAGTGCTGAGAGGAAAGTTGATTTGTCAGTTACTTAAAGGAACAGTTTGACATTTTGGGGAAATATGTTTCACGGACTCTTGCCAAAGGTAACATAATTTGTCTACCAGCACCTCTAAGGCTCACTAATAAACACGTTATATAGAGTTTGTTTATTAGTAAGAAATTTGCAGTGTAAGAAGAATGAGTTGTGTTTTATCGGCGAGCCGGACTAGTTCTTTGCTAGCAGTGACGGGCCAAAGAGTGGAGACCCCAGAAGTTACTGGTTGCAGCTCAAGAAATAGTCTCTGACATAAAACCGTTTGTAACATGGCAAATTGTTGTTTTTACTACACAGTTTGTTTTATAGATCAATCAAACACAATATAACATACTTATAATTGAGTTTACGTGCTGCTCTCCAGTGGATTTTATCTCTGTTTCCAGTGTTTCCAGTGAAGCTAAGCTAACCAGCTGTCACTTCATGTTCAATAGTCTGTCTTCTCATTTAACTCTCCACCAGAGAAAAAATAAGTTTACCTCCCAAAATTTTGAAATTTAGCTTTAATTGATGGTAAAAAAAAATGTCTGAGTCCAGACCTTTGAACCCCCCTCTCCACTGAGTTCGAGTTTACTGATTCATGTGGTATCGCAACATGAAACAGATGGGTTTTTTTGGTTAAAATAAAATCCGACCAATGAGGGGACTCGATTAGCCAATCAGTGCTACGGGTGGGACTACCGCCATTGTCAAAAAGGCGTAAACAGAGTTTACAATTCAGTTCACAGGTCCATTGGATATAAGGCAGTAAGAACAACAAAGAGATCCTTCAAGTAATTTCTCAAGCAAAAGCTAGTTCAAGTGCCTCAGATTTGCTTTTCACCATTTTATATCAATGCAAATTAAATATCTTTGGCTTTAGACTGTCTGTCATATGATCAGACAATAAAACCTTGTGCTGTTGAAAACTGATGCACATTTTGCGATATTTTATAGAAAAGTCAGAGATATGATGCAAAATTGATCAACAATGTCAAGTTGGAGCTCCACTTAACTCATTCTGTGGAGGCTAACTTTCTACCAGATGCACGTTCCAGCTTCCCTGTTAATCACCTGTCAGTCTCTGGGCTGTGCATCAGTGTGTTGTAACGCTGCAAAATGAAATAAAGGCCACTTACGGGTCTTACCTTGTATATGAATCCATCTGGGCAGGCGTGGTCGTAGGTGAAGGCTTTATAAACCACCAGGAACACAATGCAGGCGAGGAAGGCCAGGGCCAGGATGATCAGAATCGTCACCTGGGGAAGGGCAAACACTGGTCAGTGTGTGTGCCAGAGCAACAACGGAGGATGTGTGCTTAATATATGTGAGGCAGGGTTAGGGTTAGACAGTGAGAAAGATGGAGTGTGTGCACTTGTGTGCGTGTGTGTGTGTAGTCAGAATAAATGGTACAGTAAGACGCTGCTGACTGAGGTGAATGGCTCCTCAAGGCAAGGTGTTCCTGTTGGGTTATGTGATGGATGACTCAGGTGGTGACACTGTACCAAGACCTGTGCCTTTTAGCTTAATAGTCCTTTTTTTGCACAACAGATTTGTCATAGCAGGAAAAGCACAGTTGGTAGGAATTGTTCTTGTTTTATTCAAGTTACCCAATAAGCCATGACAGTGAGCCACTATACCAGGACCATTAAACTTAAGCAGCTGAATTGAATTTAGCTATTGCTTTGACCACACTATAGACCTGTGATTTTCTTAAACTGACACGTTAAAAAAAATGCCTTCAGTAAAAAAAGGTCTGTTGCAAATATGAACTTCTAATTAGGTTTCTTAAATAAATAATGGTTTAATTAATATGCATAAAAACTTTCCCCAAGTTCCCTCCTAATTAAATTACAAATGTTCTGCAAAAGTGAAAGATCAAAGCGCACTAAAGCTATTGCAGACTTGTCTCGGCTTACATAAAATCTCCTTGTAATCCTCAAAGATATCACCTCCTGTTATGCAGACGGTTAAGTTTTGTGATGTGATGTGAGCTTAATATAAAGGACTTCATTATGGCTAACTGTGGATCCATAAAGACCTATTGAATTAGGACTATAATTAATTTGTGTATCGAGTTTCAGTGGATCTGGATATCATGACATTACATTAATTTGGCTTTTGTCCAAAGAAATTAAATTGTGCATACAGTTGTCCATCTTGCTCAAGGACTTTGTTATTATATCAGAGTCCATTCTCATTCTCAGGGTGTTCAATACAGCAGCTTGGCCAGTGGCTGCTGGCATCTGATTCTCGTGCACTAGGTTCCTTTTAGTGTCTGTATAAAGCGCACTGGGCTTTCAACAAATGCAAATGTAAAAAAACACAGCAATGATGCAGTATATGGGTAGAGGGTAGATTAAATGGTCTTTTTTAAACCGATTTTAAAAAACGAAGAGAAAGTCTGGGTAGGATGCAAGAAAGGGCTGATGGATTGGTCAAACAAACACATGACTTTAACTCAGGAGACTGCTTTTCATGTCCAGGCCCCCTCCACTTGAACCAATCTGAACTGTTGGCTAAACCATGTGACTGCAAGTTACAGATTTATTATGTGATGCCATGGTCCCAAAAATGCTTTTTTTCTCATAGACTTACATTGGAAAGGAGACCCCTGTAAATCAGTAGATATATGTTTTTGAGTGTCACAATTCTTGCAAAATCACTTTTTCACTATCAGGATCTCTTCATCAATGTTCCACTTTTTATTCGTTATTACACATAAACACTTTTAAGTTTAATTACGTAACAAATTTACTAATTTCAATCCAAATCATATTTTTTTCTAAATCTAACCAAGTAGTGGTGATGAAACCTACATTTCCTGTAGGCATGCAAGTTTGTTCTGAAAAGACATTATGCGTCTAAAGAGCAGACATTGACACATAAAAAACTAGATGAGTACGTGGAGCATCATAGATTAGAGCATAGGACCGCTGACCAAGAACCTGTTGCAAATTGTGTTATCAATTTATTTTAAGCAAACTGTTGATAAAAACCACCACAAATTGTTGTTAGCATGTAAGGGGCTTTTATCATTTATTATTTTATCTGTTTTTTGCATACATTTTCTATATCATCATACATAAAGATGTTGATTCAGCCCAGCGGCAGGGACAATCCACCCTAACGTTGGTGTTGCTGATTGTGAAAACACAATATAGTTCACATTGTGGCTGTCTTGTTTTTGAATAAGCCTCATGAACCAATTAGCAGCCTTCCTGTCCAAACCTGTGCTGATTGTCAGTGTGCTCAAGTCACAAAGAGAAATCAATTAGCTTCCAGCTGTTCTCTGTTAGGGGCAGAAGAAAGAAAAAAATAGCTCCTCCCTTTCATACTCTGAATAAAGGTAGGTGGCAAACCGATTTATTAATTGCATTTTTAAAGCTGTAAGCAGCACTAATGTGTGCAAATTAAGCCTTTCAGTTGCATGTCTAAAGAAAGTATATTATCAAAACTGGAACACATTAAAATGTTCTGGTAAGTCTTTACAACAAGAAACTATGAAATGTTATCAGCGTTTGTTTGGACAGAGTCAAAATACATCTGTGTTGTGAAAAATGCTTAATAGTAGACAAAAAAAGCAGAGCTAATCTAAACTGATGGAAACAACACATTTATTTCGGAGTACTGATGCAAATAAGAATGCCTCTGTGTAGTTTGAGGTGTGAAATATTCATTTTCCTGGCAGGCTAGACAATGTTGTAGTAAAGCAGATTAACATATAAAAGGATTTATTTCCTCCTACTTTCTACTAGACACCCTGATTGGGTGCTTCTGAGCGAGCGTTTAATTAGAATTATGCAAATCAAGAGCAAAGGATAGCTGTGTTTAAAAATGCTATTGTCTGCCAAGTCACAAATGCCAATGAAGGTGTGTGCGTGGCACATGCTTGTCAAACATCTGCGTGTGTCTGTTTCCCCACGCACTCCAAAATAAAAAGTTGCCATTAAAAAGTGGGATTTATCACAAGCTGAAAAATAGAACCTTCCATAACAGATGAATGTTTCTAATTTCCTGTTTCCATTTCAAGACTGGCATTAAAGCCATTCCCGATTTACTGCTCTCTATATGATCCGTCACCACGAGATGTCAGAGCAATTACACATGGGTGTGATCATTAGTCTCCATCAGTGTTATGGGGGTGGACAGGGACACGCAAGCTAAGTGACTGTTTACTCGGTGTCAACTGGGGGACACGACTCTCAGCCTTGGTTGATGCTGACACTCTCCATAAATTACAACTCCCGCATCACACACACACAGCGATATTTAAAAAGGATGTGTTTAAAGGCATGGCGATCCGCCTTTCGGGGTGGCAACAGACGTAAAATGACTGATTAAGTCGCACCCTGACCCTCTTTTTTAATCGTGATGCACATAAAACGGCTTATTTAGGAGAGGGATTATTGTAAAGCTCCTCATATCATGCAGCGAGCGATCAGTGTTTTGTGCATGTGGAGACCCAACTTTGTGTAGACACTTTGAAACATGAAACGGAGACTTAAGTCCCTAATGACCGAGGAGATTTGCTCTTTTGCATTACTAAAATGGTGTGAATTTAAAACAGCATTTGAATTATTTGAATCTGAAACAGTCAGACGTTTATTTATTGAATTAAAACACTTCCTGCAAAATATATGATCTGACCACTCTTTAATGATGCTTGAAATTAGGGCATAACATGGCACATGCATGAAACAGATTAGTGGCATTAATCCTGACATGGTGAGTGTAGTCTATGTTAATGTTCAGTGACACTTTCACTGTAGATTCAACGCAGCCGCAGCAGTCAGAGCAACAGTTCAGGCAGGAACATACCCCGCCCTTTGTGATAGAAATGATGGCTCCAGAATCCCTGTTGATGCAGCCGCAGCCATGTGCCGTATAAATCCATTAAAAATCTATCCTGACCTTTCTCCATTATTCATAATCTGGCTGAACTCTGCAGTAAACCTTAGGAGGTCGCCAGGGTAACGCTACAGCTCGCGGATGACGACTCCCTCCGTGCATGAAGTGGATTCATACCTTTATCTGTCAGTATCTACTGGACTGATGCAATGTTCCTCTGTGATAAGATTATACTCTTATATGTCTGATAACCACTGAATCTGTGCCAAGGGTGCAGTCACGTTAAGCACAAGCAAATAGAAAAAATGCAGTAGAACCCAACATAATAGAATAATGCTTTTTTGGTCAGTACAAGGTTATCAGGGTCAGAAATACTTATGATATTTCCCAGCATGACTGCTTCCCGCATCATCCTTTCTTCTGTTGAACACAGTCTACAAGGCTGTTTTGTCATTAACGCTCCACCATGTGCCATTACGCCGCTATCACCACCAACACAACCATCATCCTGTTTGCTGTGCGAAACAGATAACAGACAGACGTTTGTTTTTCTTGGATGCAGGTAGGAGCACAGCATGCTGCTATAATTTGGACTTAGAGCAACATGTCCTTAACAAGAATTGGCTCCATCAGTAAAGACTGGATTGACTGCACGGCAGGTAAGCGTTCCCGCTGGGCTTTAGTTGGTTCACCAAATCCACCCAGGGCCAAGACAAACCCCATGTTTCTATTCACAGGGATAAAAAACATTCAGATTGTGCTTAAAGCTGCACTGAGCAAACATGCGTTTTACCAGTGTCCTATTCCTCCTTTGCCTTTTTTATCCCTATGTTGTATTTGACAATAATGATTACACACAGCGTCACTGTCCTCTGTGGAAACGAGTTGAAAAACAAAGTCTACAAAGATATAGTCAAGGACAATATAAACAAGTTACAGACTGACAACATAAAATAAACCTTTAAATTTTTTTTTTTTGCTGTTTTCCATAGTCATGTAGCACAGATTTTTAAAAAAGCATCTTTCTACTGCATAAATAACCCAGTTTTATGAAAAAACATCTTAACATCAGTGAAATACTTATTTTAATTGATAATCAAAATCATTTCTGGCTATTTCTCTTTCAATCAATCTTTATTGTACCATTGTACACATCGTCATGCACGTATTCTGCCTGTCCTTTGTTCTTGCATAAGAGTTTGCAGCTGTAGATGCTTGTGTGTTATTATGGAAGAAGACAAACAAATCAAAGCAGATTATAAAAGATCCAATAGGATTGTTCCTCTCTGACTGCTGATTAGATATCTGCGGTCTACCTATTGTTTATGTTTACCCATCTCACATAACACACACCACCTGCTTATTTTCCCCAACGCTGTCTCCTGGTTGTAGAAAATAACTGATTTATAATTGATATTTCACACAAAATACACTTCCCTTTAATTTTTTATGGCTGCACGGTGCATCGTAAGTTCAAAGGCAGTTTCCGTAATGGACGTGCTTCTTCACGGCCTATTTCACCACCATTCAACATATGATTTCTCTCCTTTTTTTAACACCTTGCAATATTAGAATGCAACACACCACCCACAATCTCTCTAGAAGCTGACAGGCCATATGGGGGGGGGCAGACACCTCCTCACATTCACTCGAGGAAAAGAGGAGAATATGTAAGTGTGTGTGTCTGAGTGCGAGAAAGGGAAGGTGACAGGAGAGGGGTGCGAGAGAAAAATGGCGCTGATAAAAACAGATAACAGAGTGACAGAGGGAGCAAAGTGAGAAATAAAGGAGGCGATGACAGAGACAATAAAGCGGCGAGCGAAAGGCAGACAGGGAGCGAGTGATGGAGATCCAGGGGCAGATGGAGGAGCTTGTCCCCTCTCTTAGTAGCAGGTGGCAGAGACGGACACACAGACAGAGACGCAGGCAGGCGGGCAGCAAACACAATGGGATATCGGTTGATTCATCAATCGATACATCACTGATGGAGGCATAAACAACAATCTTTCATTCATTTTCCTATTACTCCCTGACACCTTCTCTAAAGCAGCACAAAAAGCAGCAAAATCCTCCAGGTCTTTATATTCTTCTTCTCTGCTGCTCTACAGTGAATCCTTGCGCCGACATGTCAAGCTACATGCATTAAAAAAAGCTATTAATATAAAATGAGAAAAGTTCTAATATTAAATACATTTTATCTTGACTGTAATAACCTCAGATGCCCTCAGGGAAGTTTGTTGATTAATGAAATTAATAAACCTACTGACAGGGTGAGCTAGTGTGGAGAGAAAGCTTCCTCTGAAACGATGAATTAGTGAAGAAAAGCTTAAAGGTCACTGGACAGACGGCAGCAAAAACCAGTAAAATATCTACCAAATTCAACAATTGTTAGAGGATGGGCAAGCAGGGAGTGCCCTGCTAAATATAATTTTGTGTGAATATATTGTGGCTCTTTTTTTCCTTTGTTTTACCATTGATACTATCCCTTATACTAATGTTGTGAATGACAAGGTAATTGATGTGATCTCATAAAGCAATAACATCATTAAAAAGAAGTCAGAGGAGGCAAGAAACACGAGAAGTAATAGCAATGCAATCATATCATCAGTAAAGGCAAACTTATTTAAGTCCAGATGAAACGGCATTTCGAGAGTATCTAGGTAATGGATGTATAAAGAGACCTGTATGCAGCATTGTCAGCAGCCCCCATTTGTTCCTATGAGAGTTGTTCAGTGGTGTATGAAGTTAAAAACTCTATTTCCACTATATGAAACAACCCGAATCTTTGGCATTGTGTTGCCCATAAAGCAGATGCACTCGTGACTTTTGCTGGCCGAGCAGCTAATTTCCGGTAAGGCACTCCATTAACTTGGATGGGGTTAAAATTATTTAATCGTTTGTCTCTTCTAGACTTTCCAAATGTTTCCAACTGAATGGTTCAAATCCTTAAAGTGAAATGAGTCATTTTGCTGAGGTTGTGACAGAAAAAAGCATCCTCTGATTTTCTCTTTCCCAATGTAAGTCTACAGGTAAAAGATTCAAGATTCCTTTTATTTGTCATTTTTATGCTTCACATAAAAACGAATTGTGTTTCACACATCCACCACCTAGTAATTCAGTGCAAGACCATAAAAACTGTAAAATAAGCTGATAAATAGCAGCACTAATAAATAAGCGAATATGATGATAAAATAGAATAAAATAAAACGTTTTATTTCAATGATTTAAAAATCAATAATAATCTAAAAGAACAGTCTCTTATGTCTACTTCATATTCTTTGATTAAGCAGTCTGATTGCTGTGGGGAAGAAACTATTTAACAGGCGAGTAGTCCTACATCTAATACCTCCGTATCTTTTCCCCGACTGCATTAGTGTGAACATGTCATGAGTGGGATGAGTGGAGTCTCTTATGATGCTGTTTGCTCTGCACACGCAGCGCTCAGTGTGAATGTCCTGCAGTCGCGGCAGCGAGGCACCAGTGATTTTTTCAGCAGTTCTTAGAAAGATGTTTTTGGCCCTGCAGGTTGTTGTTACACTTTTGACTACTATGTAAAATTGACTTAAAAGTCCAGCTCTGTTCCTAGGGGCTTGATCTAGCTTCGCTTTTGTGACATATTTTGGAATCTAACAAGATAGGCAGGTGGAATATAACATTAGGAGCAACACGATTCTCTCACTCAAAAATGAGCATGTCACAGTGCAATGACAACAAAGTATTAGTGTCCGTCAGGGAGTGAGACACAAAGTCCATCATATGGTCCATGAAATGTTAGTTGCTGAAGTATTCCACTGTAAAATGTTTTGCACATAGTCTGTCACAGATACCACTTTTCTCAAAGTTAACAAATTGTAGCCCTCTAAACATGGTATTTTGGGAAACAAGGACACAACAAAGTTGCATGCTGTTACAAGTTAGCTAAAATTGTAACATAATCTTAGTCTTGTGTGGGTAGAAGCTGCAGATTGATTGATGGTTGGGTGTCTTAATATTATTGAAAATGGTTGGCACTTGCGCATCTAAGTATATATTGTATTTTGTTATACACGAAGACGAGGTGATAGGATTTTGATACAAGAATATGAAGAAACTGGGGGGTTGTATTTTATTTGTATTTTGTCCCAAAAAGGGTTCAAAAGTCTTTTTTTTTTATTTCAACTTGACTTTAAGAGGAGAAAATTGGTAAATTACTTAATAGCTAACTGTTATAGACTAAATTCTTGGTTCAAAATTGACCTTGATGGTAGGTAATCCATTCCCCCGGGACCAACCAGTCTAGCCTGAAGATTTAACAGCATCGATGGGAATGTGGCCTGCAGAAGTGTCTAATGAAGATACTAAGCTCTTACCCATTCATCACATGTATGAGCGTTTAAGTCAGGGATCAGCTAGCTACATAAAAATGTAAATGAAATATTCTCTTATCCTCTTAAGGCAGTTTTGTAATGATGAAATTAATGAAGCGGCTGACGGCATGCAAATGGTTGGAAACTGCAACTGATAACTGAAAGTCACAGGTTTGATCCCTGTGTGTCCTTGAGCAACACACAGAGCCAACAGCTACTACGTCACTGTACATGGGACTTGATGTGTAAAAGGACTGTAGGTAACTGGTGCAATCTGGGACAAGACAGCGGTGTCAATTTGGGCTCCAGAAGATATTTTTAAATGAGGATTTTCAGTGGTGGATGAGGTATTTAGTTTAAGTAAAAGTACCAATACAGCAGTATGAAAATACTGTAACCCTGCATTCAAAATCCCCCTGAAGTAAAAGTACAGAAGTATAACAGACAAAAAGTATAAAGGCAAAAGTACTTGTTCTGCCGAAAGGTGGCCCTTGAGACTGAATTTGGACATTTATCTAACAATTGATTTTGTAGGGAAATACTGGATATTTTGACCTCTTTGAGCCTTTTGATTAAAGTAAAACCATCATTAAGTCCAGAGGAGAAATCAACTTTTGATGGTACTACTAAACACTCACTCATTGGATGTTCATCCTAATGTAGCATACATTTTGTACAAATATATCAGAACGTTGGCAAAAGAAAATGTGAATTTATGTGCTTTTCCATCCTCAACATGTGAATATTGTGAGTTAAGTAGCATCTGGCACTAACTCTCCAGTCATGTTCCACTGCAAAGAGAGGGCACAATGAGATGGCGTAATTAAAAGTCAAATCTCAAACGAAGGAAACCAATGGATGCATTAAAACAGAGAGCACACTGGAAAATGAAAACAGAGTTTTGAACAACTGATATTACAGCTGTGTGCTCTTTGGAAGACAAACGTAAGGCTGTTAAAAGCCATCCAGAGACAACTAAGAGAGCTTGCGATGCATAATGATGATAAGTCATTACTGTACGTCCTTAGTTATTAGCTGAATGTTTTCAATGAACTTGGTCACACTTACCCTTTATCGATACACCAACTCTTCCAGCAAGTGTAAAAATGTATTTGCAATGTTTGGGGATTTTTTTTCTTTTTTCTTTTTTCTTTTTTTTTTTTTTTTTTTGCATTTCCACTTACTCTGTAAAATCTGACAAGTTGATCTTACTTAAAAAATCTTGGAAACCAATTTCCTTGAAAGAGATAAGTACATTTACCTATTAATCTCAGTGTATGCTTATTGTATATCTAATTCTTCAGTTTACTCAAAATTTAGCTGCAGTGACTTAATTTTGTAAAGTTGTAGCAACTTTGAGACAAGTGTAATTACCTTGTTCTTTCTAGGTGTTAGCAACTTCTGTAAACCAATTTAGTCTGATTTAACTTGATCACGACAAAGAGGATTTCGCCACTAATGAAGATAGGAGATCTGCGAGTTCTGTTTCGTTAACATGAATAGACAAATATGACCGACTGGTATGCAACCAGCAGAATCCAGATATATAGCGCACAAACTTTGAAAGATTGATTTAATTATGCCTGTCATTTTTAAGTTGCAACAACTTGACAAAATTAAATAAATGTAATTAAATTTTAAGTAAACGTAATAATTAGATAAACAAAAATAAACAAAAATCACTAATAGTTATATTTACTAGCATTTTCAACACAATTGGTTTCCTAGATTTAAGATAGTAGATAGTAAAATCCCCTTGTCAGATTTTACAATGCAGAGAATTTGCATAAAAAAACAAGTGGATAGCAATGTACCTTATGCCATTTGAAAGGTGACAAGGGGCCCAAAATGGAAGATTGCTTTGTTTTAAAGAGGCACAAGCTGAAACGGTTGGAAAGCAACTGTTTAATCTTTAACAATGTATTGCATTTTAAAAGCTTAATGTATGTTTTGTTTATTTAAAATCTTAATATGACAAGTGAGCAGTAGCTTCAGCTGTTAGATAACTGTAGTGAGGTAAAAAGTACAATATTTCCCTCTGTACCAATGTTCAGATACCAGCATGAAGCCACAGTTTAAGAGAATAACACCTTTTTCTCCAAATTGATATTTCTGGAGCTGTATGTGAGAAAGACTCCCTTTTCTCATTGATTTTCTTCCAGGACATCTTTTGCAGGGGTGACTACTAATCTCTTTGCTCCTAAAGCATCTCAGTGCAAAGTTCTCTTTGTTTTTAGTCAGTGGAACAAAAGGCAACTCTCTAAGCAGAGATCTTTGGGGAGCCGACTGCCTCAGAGCGGAGTATCTGAGACGGGGCAGAAGGATGTCAAGGAGACCGTGTATGGGGATTGGGGCTCTCGAGGACCGGCTATCCGGTTTAGACGAGCACAGATACAGCTGTGTGGCAACAAAGTACAAACACTCCACTACAGATGCATCGTGTCTCAGATGGAAACACAAACTGTTAAAATGCCAATCTGACATGAACCAAGGTTTTCCTCTGATCTCAGGTCAGCCCGGGTCTGCACACAAGAGTACGTCTCCCTTTGAGCTTTGCAGGAGGTTTTGTGAGGTTTCGTGTAGTGACGTCAGCAAGACACATAGTTCAGTATTTTCCAAAAACATGGGCTTAGTGCATACTTGCAGCGCTGTTTTTCTTTGCATGTGAGGGGATTTTTATGGTAGATTTACCATTTCATACAGTATAAAGGTCGCCTTGGATGCAATGAAGAAAACAACTCATTCAGTTAAGTTAAGCTACAGCAGGGTGCGTACGTTCACTAATTTTAGGTCACTGAATTTAAGAATTCTTGTTTGCCACAGAAAAAGTGCGAAATGTAAAAACTTTTATTCGGTGTGATAGGAGCAAACATAATCTCCCTCTCTGTGACTGCACACATAGGGGTGAATTCTGTACAGTCTTGGATGTCCTCTGCAGCCTCCTCCTAAGAGTTGCTGAATTTTCTTTTAAACCTGATGGCGCTGGCCGTTGCGCTGACTTGCAGGAGCAAAGTCAGGGCTCTGCATCCTACAAACTGTGTCTTCTAGCTATAAGGGGGGTATATCAGCCACAAACAAACTAAAATCTTACTGGAAAGTACAAGCACCACATGTGTAACAACTAATGCATGCAGATTAGGGTTATTTCAGTTAAACAAATATTTTATATTGTCCAAACCACAGTGTTATACCCATATTAATCAATTTGACTTGAAAAATCAAACATTTTTGATGTAATCATGAAGGATCCATCTGCACTGATGCTTAGCTGGGAGACAGGGGATTTAAATCCTGCACACTCAAAGATAACGTACTGACTGTCCATAGTGACTTGGCCTATTTTTCAGAGACAGGCGTAGACTTTTCAATCTCAAAAACACTTTTCTTATGAAAGTTTGGTTTATAATCAGCCTTCATATCATGTATAGTGTTTTAGTCCTTTTCTCAGAACCAAGGCTTTTTATAAACAATGGGGGCAACATGAGGTTAAATGAACAATAAGAGGGTTTACTAAAGGTGATTTCTGTTCGTATAAGGATATTGTGACTTTTATGTGCCCTGTTTTGTAGTAAGACGTGTCATTAAATAACATCAAAAGTCTTTCTCTCACATTCACACAGAATCCACGGGTTCAGTGCCGAGTGAGACAGTGCATGTTCAGCAGGAGATAGATGCTAATTATGCTAATGTATCCCAATTAAGCAAGGTCTCCATGGAGACAAAACTTCAAAGGTCTTGTTGGAGCACAGTGTCATATTGGTTCGTGGAGAAAGTGCTGTTGGGGGATAGTATAGACTCCAAATCAAAGCAAGGGTTGCTTTAAATGACAGAAATGGGTGAAAGAGATGTAGACAGAAAATGTGTCAACAAGGGCAAAACCAATCAACATCACATTTCATTTGCAAGGGACATTATGATGCTCAGTTGCTTTTAAAGTACGATCTGAAAGCTACTGTATCCACACAGCATAAAACATGTGCACTGAGGAAACAGACTGTAGTAACAAAGAACTTGCATGAATAAGATGTGAAAGTTAAATCCTCTTTCCATTGCCACATCAGCACAGATAACAGAGCTACGCCTCAGCCAGTTTTACTTGCAAGCGACTGCCATACTATCAAAGACCACAATAACACCAGTGAGAACTGCTGCCTTAAAAGTGCTGTTTAAAAGTACAATAATATTCTTTCTGATTTCTTTAATAAACTGCCCTGTGTTGAACAACAAAACAATACTATAAATATGCACATCATTATAGTACTTACTTATATACTTATGACATTTATGAAAGACAGTTTCTGTTGTTTCAAAATTCCTTTTATTAAACAACAAAAACTGTCAAATCATGATTGTTCCAAAAAAAACAGATAGATTTTTTTTTATTTTAAGAAACCAAGCAATCTCAAACTTTTTTAATTTAAGGACCCCCAAAAAATGCACAACAGACCCCAGACCCCTTTTTGAGAGGATTTTGTCCGAAAAAAATACCCTCTGAGATGATACTTCTTGCTATTGTCCTAACCGCTGTTGTGCTGTCGTGTTTTCAGTCCAGAATTTAGGCAGCACTGCTGCATTTCCATTCAGCAGCAGTTGTCAAAAAATGAGTACACTGTGTGGTCTTTTCTTCTATACTCTTTGATACTAATCAGTGACAGTGAATCCAAATGCATCCTTAACAATGTGAACACACAAGCGCACACGCACTGAAACAGACACTAATTATGAATCAGTAATACGTCTCTGAGGAGACACTAAACATCTGGATTAGATTTGCTAATCAGCTCCTACTCTGCTGGATGAAGATGTTTCAAGAGAGGAGATATTATTAACGATGAAACCTTCCTCTCATCACGCACACACACACACACACAAACAGGACACTTAGCACACTTAGCACACCTCTAAAATGTTGTTTACATCACAAGACATGGTTCATTACTCTAATGTATCCCCAGCTCTCAGTCTCCTGGGTATTTTTTATGTTCCTGCATATGTTCACCACGTAGACAGCTGTGTGTGTGTGTGTGTGTGTGTGTGTGTGTGTGTGTGCATGTGTGCATGTGTGCATGTGTGTCTGTGTGTGCCTGTGTGCGTACGTGTGAGTAAATGTGTCGGGTTACTACTTCATCACTCTTAATGTGAAATGTAATGTAAGACTGAAAGTTGGATGACTCAATGTCCTTTTTTAAGATCATAAGTTTGGTCAAATATAACAACAAAGTTTTCTTACCCTATACACTTTTTCAAGTTAACTAGTTTTTATTTTTAGAAATATAATTTTATTCTTTGATTTTTGTTGATATATTTATAAGGATTTGCACCCTTGAAGCACCTGCAAACATCTTATTTCTAAGTTGCTCTGTAATTGTCAAAGTATTAGCAGGAGCAATATTGTAATTATAATGCTAATTATATGCTATACTTGTGGTCAGGCTTGGGCGATATTAAGGTAAACCAGGGTATTCAGAAATCTTAAAGCTATGATTTTCAATACTGGCCAATATACAGATGGTCCTTTTTCCAATAAACTGCTATGGAGATGCTGTATTGAGGTAATGTAGTGAACAGCATGCGCCACCAGAGCTCACCAGAGAGCTGAGAAACTTGGTGACTATGAGTAGTGGGGAGAACGTTACAGGACTAAAAGGAAAAATACCTCTGTCCTGGTGTGGAAGTACTGCCACATATAACTTTAGTCTTGAGATGACATCTTCCAAGTACAAACCTGACTTCAATCAGCAGTGATTCCCAGCTGGTCCAGTCACAGGGTCCAGATTTCTCCTTGGTCATTAGTCAAGGTCCAAACTTTATGTACTTCCACATACTCAATTTTATTTCACAAAGTATAAAAACATAGGCTTAGAACACAAAACTTATTGCAAGTATACACAAACAGCATCATTCTACTTTTTTACAAACATATTCACAAGCCACTTGCAGTCTATTCAAATGAACTCGCAACCCACTTTTGGACAACCACCAGCCAGTTAGGAACCACTGTGCTATAATGACATACATGCTGCAATGACTTCTTTCACTACTAGCTCAGCTTTCACACTTTTTTTAAATACAGAAATCAACTGTTTATGGCAGTGAAATGTAAGGAAGGTTTGTAAAAATATATACTACCCCAGCCTATTTGTCTCTCTTAGGTCATATTCGCACCTGAGCTGTTTTGTCCGCATAGATGGACCAGAGTTCGTTTACTCGGATAGTCTTGTTTGGGGTGGTGTGAAAGCTCAGTCAAACTCTGGTGCGGACCAAACAAGCGAACTCTGGTCTATTTGAAAAAGGGGGTCTCCATTCGCTTCCAAGTGACCTCTGGTGCTGTTTGTTTGTGGTGTAAATTAAAACAAACAAACCACAGGACTTTATTATAGGAGAAATGTGATTTTAGGATTTTTAGGATTTCTACAGCTGAACCAATAATAAATCCACCCGCTGATCATATTTATATTATATAAATATTAAATATTTCTGCAATCTCATAGTTGATCCTGACAAAGACCAGCACCACCGCTACGGGCACGCGCAGCAGTGCGAGCACGCTTTTATGTTATTAACAGTTATTAAAACAGTCAGATGCCTCTGCTGGGTGACGTTTTTCAAAAGCTAAGCTTATTAAAACATACCTGTCTTCAGTGTCACAGCAGAACTCATCTGTCACATAATGACCTGATTAACGATCTCTCGTTTTATAGTTCCTCTGTAGTGGGACATGTATGAAGAGTTTATAAAGTTTTGTGATTTTTCTGCTATAATGTGTGAGCACAACAACGAAGCAATTATGATCACGCACCCACAGCAGCCCTGATAACGTGATAGATGTACAGCATAAAAATAGCTGCCTAATAATGCTAACAATCAGTTTCATATTTTTTTTATTAATGCTTTGTGACACCAAAGAACATTAAAGTACTGTATGCACGTCTGTCAATCACATAATTTGATTACCCATTTCATGTTTACTCCTCTTGTGCAAACCAAACCAACTTCCAGTTGAACCGAGTCCCCGGACTATCATGTGTGAATATGAATGTATTGTATTATTGCAATTTTTTCTAATAATATTTTAGGTATTTATATAATGTTCTTATGCTGAGCAGTTTACAGTGAGTATTAAACTAAAATCAGCTTTATGTACTGGATCAGCCAACATTACGTGAAACCACAGGGCCCTAAAAATAGGGCCTAAAAAAAGAGCAGCGTTGGGAGAAGAAATATATGAAATAAAAGTTGAGGAGACAGACAGAAAGTATTTCTGTACTTAGACTGAGTATATGTGGAGATTGCGGGGAAGGATATGATTCAGTGGGGAGGGAGGATTTGTCTTAAAGAGAAGAGCATTAGGGGTGAAGCAGATGATGGGGAAAAACTTTGAGCTGCCCTAACACGCCAGTTTTACCATTTTACAGTTGGTTGAAAGTAAGGAGAGTCAAATATTCCAGTTAAAGCACTTTGTAGTCAGAGTTAAATTCAGAATACATGCTTCATTAGCCTTAAATTATAGATGGGGAACCAAAGGACCATGAATAATAATTATTATAATGGAACAGAAAGACGATTAATGATACTAATAATAAATGAAGACAGAGATACTGTTGTTGTCTGGAATATACGTGCAGCATGAGTAACATAACGCAGAGAAAGGTGGAAGGATGGCAAGGACAGATGTTAAAGTGAGGGGAAACAACTGAGAAGAGAGAGGCGGAGGGTCAGACTAGTCACCCGCAGTCTGTCTGTCTCCTAATTGCTCCCATGGCTCAGCTTGTCAGAACAACAGCAGCAAAGTGAAGGACTCTTGCTGAGGACGAGGAGCAAAATGACCGCTGAATCTCTTTTTTCACTTTGTCATTTTTTAAGAAGGAAACATCAAAGCCTGGCTTTTTCTTGGGCTCATCTCTCTATTTCTGTTGTCACAGAATGAAGAGATATTGATCAGCCATGAACCTGGTATGCTCAATAAAGCATTAATCTTCTCTCTGTGTCTTATCTGCATAAAATTCATCATATCAGTAAAGGGCTTTAATTAAAAGATTACATTTTAATCCTAAATATCACTGAAGGTAAAAACATATTCACCAAGTTAAACAACATTTTTTCAAATCCCTGTTGCCAACAAAATCATTTTCCGATCTAAGAACCCTATGTTTAAAAGGAAAATTTACTGATTTTCAACCAGCTCTGTGTCATCACAGTATCTGCAGATGATGGTGTTTGGCTTCCCCCCATGTGGAAGTGGCTCCCCACTAGGGAAAAGTCTGCATCAGTGAAGTGCGCTGGCAAATGAGCGGGTACCTGCAGACGTTCGTGTCACAGGGGAAAGCCAAACATAGTTCATCTGCATACACAGAGCCTGTTGAAAATCGACAAAGTTTCCCTTTAAGCATAGTAGGGCTGCAACTAATGATTATTTTTTTTATTGTTGATTCCCTACCTATGCTTCTGTAAACTATTAAGTCTTGGATCCATGTACTTCCAGTGTTTGCTTGAAAAAGTAGAAAGTACCCATCACAATTCAGCAACAGCATGCATTAATCATAGCACACATGCGCCATATAGTTTTCCATTCAAGCAACTGCGACAGTCCATGAGAAATTAGCTAAAATGGTTTAAAAAATGCCTTATCTAGCAATGTTAAAACATCCTTTGAATATTGTTAGATCAGCACCAGACACTAATTACTTTTTCCTCAGGCAATGCCCTAATTTTCCACCAATTTTTATTGAAATATGCTCTCAAGTTTCAGAGATATCCTGCTAGGTCTAAAAACAAAAGACACAGATGATAATTATGTTCCCAGGCAGTTTCCAGCCAACCAATTAAAACCTAAAAAAACGTTACTAGATTTGATTCGCCTTACTATGAATCTAGTAAAACAGAATTGGGTTTCAAGGCGTTGTTATGACGAAAAACAGTAAACATTTAATGCAAAAACATTTGATGCTGTCAGACTGAGCAAACTTGTTGGCCATCGATCAGGCTCAGAAATCATTTTAGCCTTGGCAACCTCTCACAAATCCTACAATACAGCTTGGATGCAACCACCGCCACGTCCTTGTATATAAACAAGGCAGGATGGTCAATCTTAGATGGATTAGGATTCTTTATCTGTGATCACAAATCAGATTCTCCGTTTGACCTTAATAATAAAAAAAAAATGTGCTGGAATATAATTTTATTTAAGCGTTCCTCACATATTGAATGGGTAAGAGGGATGATTTATATTCACATCTGCTGATATTGATAGGCAGACGGTGACTGAAGTCTGCTGTCCTTTGAGGTGCTGCTTGATATGGGATCTGAAACAAGAAGTGGAGCAGAACGAAAGCCATCTGGACTTATAAATCATCCTAAATATCACTCGCACAGCAATGATGTCTGTCTTGGTTGTTATCTGTCTGTCTGCTGCTCTATCTCGCCCTGAAGATTAGGAGTTGTCTGTCCGTGCCGCCTGTCTACATGTCTGTCTGCTGACACAGGGGACCTCTTTGCAGTGACAAATGACTCAGACTTGACTCGGGACGGCAGGCTGACCTAACCGGGACTGTTTGTGGCTCAGTGGAGCATGGAGACGCACGTACAGCACCATCCATCTGCATGCTGGGTTTGATCTACAAAGTTTTATGATTTTCCGCTTGTTAACAGCTTCCTCTTCCCGTCTGTTTTACACTGATAGCTGATTTTCTTGCTCACATAAAGCCAATACAACCACCATACTCAGCTGAGGCCTGAACCGAACATTGCCGCCTGAACCAATTCATAATATAACAATGACAGTCAGCAACTCAAAGTATGTGCACTTGAATTGTGTGTACGCAAGCCAAGACTCTAAGATCTAGGGATCACATCTGGCTGGTTCATTTTATCAGAAGCCAGTGTGAACAATAAGAAGGCTGTGAATATCTGCCAATAGGAGCTGGCACAGTTATAACATGAACTGTTAGAAATGTTGTTAAAATGCTTCACAGAACTGCATTTGATGAGAGCGTGTGAGCATGCTGCCACTGACTGTTGGCTTGTTATGACACGATAGAGAGGGAGAGAAAAAGAAGAGGAAATGGGGGAAAGGCAGCATAATGGTAAACAAAAGTGCGAGCTGGACAGATGATGAGAGGAAGAGAAGGTGAAGGAGGAAAGATGTGATGGAAAGAGAGGGAATGATACAGCTGAGAGAGAGGAGTAGAAGAAATGAGGATTAGCCAACAAGGATAAGTAGCCAGTTAGGCTGCCAGGTTAAGAAACCCTCACCTCCATCACCAATTACTTACAAGCTGCCTTTGGGCAAAACCACAGCTGCTGAGGTGCAGATAATGATAATGTAAGATAATTACTACATTCATGTCAGCTCAGGACTTGTTAAATTTAGTTTCAACTACATATAGATAGCTCTTGGGTATATACGCCTTTGGTTGTCTGCCCATAAATGAAGTCACCTAGTGCATCTCTATCAGAGGGTTACTGAGGAATCTGCAAGAAGCATTGTGTTGTGTGTATTAGTACTGGGCAATTAAACGGATATTATCTTTGATTACAACTTTGGCCTACCTCCATTTTCAAAACAAAATAATCAAGAGAAAATTGTTTTGTGCTACATGAGTCTACCAATGTTGCTCCCATTTTGTCTTTTATTTTGTAAATCAAGCACACCCTTTCCTAGCAGATATGCTGCTAAATCCAAACAAGAGTTTCAGCGCGGGTTCAAAATAGCGGGCGCCTCACTGAGACACTTTGGTGTCTCATTTTGGTTTCAGATAGTGTGCATAGTAAGAGAGAGCTCAAAAGAGCAAGCAGGGAGACCAAATGTGTGTGTGCAGGTGACGGTGACAGTGAGGCTGCAAGCGACTGCAGCAGAGAGCATTAAAGTGAAAGGTAGCAGTGCAGTGTGTGAACAGTTGAGGCTGTTTGTCAGTTAGTAAGTGCTACAACTCCTCAAGACCCGAGACAAACTCCTATGTCTTAATTGATGTCTCCTCATTAAAGTCAAGAGGGTTAGACCTGAATTAGCACGCCATTTGAATGTGAACAAACTACAATCATGTGCAAGATGTGTTACATAGTCTCGGCTGGACCATAAGCCTTTCACTGTTTTTCAAATTCAGGTGTATTCAAACTTAAGAGACATCTATGTTGAAAAGAAATACCAGAGTTAATGTTCAATAAATGCATGATGTTCACAAAGCCAATGAGTAGTCATGTTAAATAATTGTGATTTCAATATCAATCAAAATAATCATGATTATTGTTTTTGCCTGAATCGGGTAGCCCTAGTGTGTATACTTTTTATAGTATCTTCTAAGTTTGTTGTTTTTTTCTGTAAAAATGTCCTTGCTGATATTTCTGAGTTCTTTTGAATGCAGCAAGTGTCCACTTTTAGATTTTGGTATGAATGTAACCTTGGATAAAGGTCCTAAAATTATATATTTTGTGCTACAGTTGAACTTTTGGTGATCTTTTGACTGCATAACTACCTGGGATTAAGTGTCCCAGCCTCAGCTGAACTTTGTTTTGTTTTTAGCACTAATTTAATATCACAGTATGCTAACATGCCGACTGAAATGGTGAACATTGTAAACATTATACCTGCTATTATGATATGTAAGTGCTGCCAGAGTGCCTGGACTGAGACGCTCCTTTAGAGGTGGTTTTCTTGGTTAGCAGCCTCAGCAAGGTCCTCGAGTTATTAAAAGAAAATAAGAGAATGTGAAAATGTATTATTGCATATAATAGTATTAATAAGTAATAAACTTATCAATATTAATAATAGCCTATAAGATTCAGAGTAAAAATCATATTTTAAAAATACCATTTGCAGTTGAAGTTTATTGTTTCTTTACTTCCTTAAAGGGACTTTGGTCCATCAGCAGCAGCACATTGCTGCCCCTCCACAAACACACTTTTGACTGGAGTAAACTGAAGTCATCAGTGTCTCTTAAAGCAGAACAAAACACAACTACTTTTAGATACATCAGGGCATAAACTTCAAGTGAAAATCCTGACTCAAAAATTAAAATTAAATATACACTACTTTTAAATGCATACAAAAAAAACCCAGATGATCACAGTGGGAGTTGATGCTCGCATACAAACACATTATGATCTCAGTTTTCATAACACTTGCTGTACTCCAAGTGTACTCCAGAGTTTAGACGCTAATGCTCCCACACCAGCGTAAAAAAGCATCCGCCCTCTTCCTCCCCTCTCTCTGATGTTCTTGCTCCAACAGCACACAAAGTTCAGGGTAAAACACTAATGCTGAAGGTGAATCAATTGTTCCCCCATTGCTCACTTGAATGTGCATGTGTGTGCATCAGTGTGGGTGTTAAACTGAGAGCTGATGACGGCTATGAACACTCCCTATAATGAGCATACTTTTAGTCATCCATATAAAAAAAAGGAAGAACAATACATGGAATAGGAGGCTGTACGAGGTGTCCAACCACGGCAGTAATTACCTCCAACCTGACAAACAGTGGAGGCCTTCTGTGGAGGCGGCAGATTGCAGCAAAGCTTTTATCAGAAGGCGAAGTGGAGGTAATAATAGGATAATTGTTTTGGACGATGGCTGCCTCTCCCGTCGTTACCTGCACAGGCCTGCTAACTTCTGCTGGCATCGTGCGGGTTAGGCTTGGCAGTCACGGCGCTGTCATGTGGTCAGTGCGTGTGTGTGCATGATGAGGTTTGTGTTGGAGTGTCAGTCCTAGGAGCGGGTGTGTGGGTTTGAAGTGTTTGTGTGTGGGGCGAGAGCCGGCCAAGTACACCATGTTTTCTGGATGGCGAGCGAGCCAGAAATGAAGCAGGACAACACGAATTAAATCTCCCTTTCATCAATCTCTACACCTGTATCTCTCAATCCCTGCCTTACTGCGCCAGACTAATCCTCCGCTCTCCTCCAAGTCCTTGTTTTCAGAGATGCACCTCATGGCATTTCCTTTTCATCAGAAAGTCTGCAGTTGTGCGTGGTGGCAAAAATGGTTAGAGAAATAGAATAGATGTTTTGCAGCAAAGGTCATGAGCTGAATTTAAATCAAAAACAGTGCAAATACCACAATGCAGCACCTCTCCTCTATCCTCAGTTCCATCCTGCTCATTAGATGCCAACTGATACAGAGCTTTTAAGACTCAAAATGACTTTGATATCTGATTCTGATGAAAAATATTTTGACCATTTGGAAATTTTTAATGGAGAAGGACCTTCAGAGCATATCATATAAATGGCTTCACGTAATACATCCTTGATGAAGTAATTGCTGCTTGGATGATGTTCACTGCAACTTTTTTTTTATTTTCTGATCCTCTCCTAGAGATTACTTGGATACAACTAAAAAGAGTCAGCAAATACACTTTAAATGAAACATAATTACACCTTCTATACATGATGGGGACATGTTGTTATTTGCTTTTAACCAAAATATCTCATCTTACAATACTATCACCTTATAGAGATTGCAGCATTAAAAGTTGTTTCTGTAGTTGTGTTTATTGACCTTTTGCTAACCTCAGATAGAGTTAGCTGTAACCAAGGGCTTTGGGTCGCCTACATGTAGTCATAAAATGTGAATCATGGTTTATTTGTCACCAGATTATATGGCAGGGGAAAACAAATACATGATGTTGCCAGTAAATGTTTTGTTGTTCAGTGTAAACACCAAGATTGCAGAAACATTCATTAAATCTGGTCAATTATTATATCTATAAATATATTATATTTCTTTCTAAATACATTTGTTGGAAATTAGTAATATATGAACATAATTTTCAGTATACATGGTTAATGAGCTTAGGCATTGACAGTATTTAGAAATCACAACGGTATGATTTTCAATGCTGTCACAAATACAGACGCTCCTCTTTCTACTTAACTTATTCTAATAATGCTGTGTTGAGAATGTACTGGATGCAATGCACATCACATGCCACTGGGTCGTCTTTATTGGTGGAACAGGCAGCTGATCTTACTAACATGGCAAATGCAAGTTTTGGGGATAACAATAACGATAAACAGGGGAACAAGTAAGGAAGATAGGTCTAAGAATATAACCTTTCTCATTTTTTTTTAGTTTATTTTGTTTATTTATTAGCTAAGAGAGCTTGTGCAATGTAGTTAAGTTGCCTGTTGGGGGTAATAGGCAGCGGTCCACACAGCCATTTCATATATCAAATAGTATATGGTATATGAATATGACTCTGCCATTTCAACCTAACATTTGTCTATGGTGTTACAGAGGCTGTGATAAACACAGATCCTAATTTTTTAAACTCACCTACTTTTATGCATATGGTAGAGTGATCTTTATTACAGTTTTCCTTCAAATTCAATTTCAAAAATACTACGATGTATCGCTCTGCTTACAGTTTAGTTATATGTCCCAATTTATTGAATAGTAACCTGTTTCATGGTGTATAACCTATTGTATTGCCAGATTCTTGCTAATACAGAGCCTTACAGCAAAGAAGTGTTAAATCAACAGCAAAATGAAAGATGAAAAAGTCATGTTTGTCTCATTTGCACTTGATTTTTCTTTCTTTTTTTAAAAAAAAAATAACCCATTTGATGCGAGAAGCAGTTGGCCCCCTAATCTGGCCCCCATTCAAAAAAGTTTGGACACCTCTGCCACATACCATACACTGTGGTGAAATTCAGGAAGGTTTGAAAAAAGTGATACTGCCCAAGCCTAATCATTATATTTAGTTAAGAATTGTGTCAAAAATATTGACTTAAAAAATGGACTTAAATAAAGTAACAATAGGTTTCGGTTTTGCTCTGCTCGAGTAGAGGTTTCACCACATAATGTATGTCAAAGACTGAAATTCATCTCAGTGCGACTTCAGTTATCTCAACATGCAGAGAAATTCAAAAGCTTGTAGCATGGCTGTAAATTAGATAGTTAATGAGGGGAGGGACGTGCCCTCCTCGGTTGGTTTGTGGAACAAAACAACTACAGGGAAATACGCTGTATCTCAGGTCTGCTGGGAGTAATCACAAAGACAGAGAAAGAGTGGGAGGGAGGAGGATAAAAGACAGGCAGGGAGAGACAGAATAAGAGTGGGTGGGAGGGAAGAGGGAGGGGACTGGGACACGGTATGAGATGACACATGAACCTTGTCTAGAGGGAGGAATCTTTGGGAACTAGAGGGGGGCGGAGGGAAGAGGGAATAGATGAGGGAAGCAAAGATAGACAGCAGGAGGGAGGAGCTTCTTATGAGAATCCATCATTATAAATGCTTTCTAATGTCTGACACTTCAACAAATTTTAGCTGTCTTTTATATTTTTGATGCGTTATTTTTTAGGTAAATAGTCATATTAACATGTTCGACTTTTCCCCACTTGCTCTGGTGTCTTTCTGCTGTTCTTGTAGAAGGATCACTCTGTGTTCACAGTTACACTGTCACGGTCATGTGTGTCACTGTGGATTAAAAGATGCAACCAAAAGCGTGTTTTTTTATACAAAACAAGCAGCACCGCCTTTCAAAATAAAGCAGTTTAAATCAAAAAGGAAAAAGCAGCGCAGTAAGCAAAAGCATGCGAGGAGATGAGAGAAAGCAGCAGCAGGGAAGGCAGGAGAAGTGGAGAAAAGGATGGAGAGTGGTGAGCAGGAGCGAGGCAGTGAGGGAGGGCAGATTAGAGAGCATTTTACATTCTGAGCTCTTCATCCATCAACACAATCTGCAAAGCTTTGAAGAGAGAAGAGATGTGCAAGCTTTTCATCCAGAAATGTTTGCTCTGCACTGCACAGCATGTGGTGTGTGTGTGTGTGTGTGTGTCCGTGTGTGTGTGTTGACATGCCTGTGTGCCTGCAGAATCAGCTCTGTCAGTCAAGCAAAGCAAGCTGAGCGCCCAAAACCAACGGACATCGCACAAAATCACACAGACTGAAATACATTTCTGCCTAACAAAAGCTGACGCGGTGTGGCAAGCCAGAGATGACAGACAGTAAAGTCCGCCACAACATTTCGGAGCATCTCTGATGAGCGACAATTTCTAACAAGTTGGCTCAGCATTGCTGCGTGGCAATGTGGACATTTTTGACACTCTGTACTGATTTGTTTCCCCTGCAGCACCTGTCAAGTGTATCAAAAAAGACCCAAAGATTTAGCATTGCACCGTATAATATCAGGCTGCTGATAATCAGAATCGATGCTGCAGAACCAGAGATGTCGTCTTTTTCATTCTTCACATTCTTCTTCCTTGTCAAAACCTTGTCCCTACATTACTCAAAATGCAGCTCGGACACTGACAGGTCAGCCATGTGAATCAGGTGTTTTATGCTATTGATTTATTATGTAGCCTATTAAAAATCAATCAAATATAAGCACTGAACACCTTCCTCCTCTTTTCCTCAGCATTTGTTTAGGTTAGGTAATATGACAATATACAAAAAGTGATGATAGAAATGAATTAATTTTCAGAGATTTTACTATACAGTTTATACTGTCATTGCTGTCCCTTTAATATCTCTACTTGTACTAGGCCCTTGTGGGCAAAATTGCAAATCGATGTAATGAAGTGTGTTCATTATTTGGCTATTAAAGGGGAACTAAGCTCATTTTCAAAATGTATACATGTTTTTCCTACGGTCTAGAACAGTCCAAAAATATTAGTAAACATAAACAAGAACTGAGAAGACCACACCAAAACAAAGCTCATTTTGGTATAAAAAGAAAACAAACCTTAAGTGCGTCCACAAAATTGAGCTGCCATTCATTGTCTATGGAGCAACTCCAGACTTTATAGTTGATAATTAAAGCATGTAAACATGTTATAGTACAAACCCTAAAAACAAGTGTGAACCTAAAAATTAGGAAAATATGGGACCTTTAAAAAAAACCTTATACTGTACATGTTGTACCAACACTGCTTAACCAGTCTCATGTCATATATAGCTCATAAAAGGCTCAAAGACTTCCTTCCCTTTATATTTCTGTGTAAAAAATCAATAAATGACTGCAGGACTGCATGGACACAACAGATATTTTCTCTACAGAAAGGATTCCTGGCATTGGTTGTCCACTGATACTGCCATTTCCAAAACAAGCGATGCAGTTTTCTACTTAACCTTGGATGCGTGCCCTGACACATCTTCAGTGTAGCAGTGTGTGAATGTAACCTGTGTGTGTGTGTGTGTGTGTGTGTGTGCGCGCATATGTGTGTGTGTGTGTGTGTGTGTGTGTGTGTGTGTGTGTTTGTGTGTGTGTAAACACACTGTCTCATCCAGACAGATTTCACAGCCTCTTTTGGAGCCTGAGATCTCACTCTGCTCTCCTCCGCTTTAAAGGACCTTCCAGGCTGCTGTTACACTTCTTTTTGTACACACACACACACCTACACACCTACACTTAGACATTTGCACACCTCTGCTTGTGCACTTTCTTCACTCTCTCTTTCTCTCGCACTCAGTTGGGGTTGCCATGGAGGGAGGTTTTCTTTGCTGCCATGACAACGTGAGTTCTCTTTGGTCTCCCCTAACGACAGTAGAATTGAACAGACAGCGCCAGGGTGATGAAGATGTTTTTGGACTGGTAGCTCAGTGATTCACACACACAGCTGAAGTCACCTGTCCGACTCTTGGAAGAGTGGTGGTGGAAGAAGTATTTGAGCTCCTTTACTTAAGTATCAGTGTTAGAGCTTCTTAAACTAGAATTATCACTTTGCGGTTGAATGTCTCTGAGAAACAGCAAAGTTGCAGTTACAATCGTATCTGTAAAAACATGGTGCTTCACTCACAACTTCCCCACAGTAGCAAAGAAAATCTATACAGTCAGCACAGTTTCAAGATTAGTGTCATTAATTCAGTATCTGACAACATGTCTCCCTCCCTGTTCCTGAGTTGTGAAGTTGCACAACAACCAGAAAAGGGTTTTTGAACAGCATCATGATGTTACAGTGAAGTTGACTTTTGACATTTTGTTAACATCTTCACTTCATCACTTTGTTCTATTCAACAATTGTGTGAAAGTTTATATTTAGTGTGCGAATTCTTGAGTTGTAGCTAAAAACCTGTTTTGTGATATCACAGTGAATTCAGGTCAGTTCATTCTTAAGTCTTTTTGTGCCAAATTTGAGGAAATTCTCTCTGGGCCTTCTTCAAATATCAAATTGAAAAAAATAAAAAAAATTATCATCAAAAATGAAAAAATAAAATCTTGGGGAGGGTATCTAAGTCTTTTTTATATAGTGATAAGCTCAGTACTTACCAAACACATGCATTTTTTTGTTAAAAGGTTACTATCTGAAACACAGCTTTAAAAGCCCAAGCATGTTCCTCCACCGCATGCAAGACTGTTTTTGCAAACGTGTTTATGTTCTATATCTAAATAAAGACAAAATGCATGTGTTTGGGAAGTACTGAGCATATGACTGGATAAATAGGACTTATACTGCATGAGTTATGTGAGAATTTGTAAACAGATTTTGCTATAGTTTTTTCTGCAGAGCCCTGTGACTTAAATTCATCAAGATTTTTATCAGTTTTGAGATTCTTCATTCACAGGATGCATGCAAGATAAACAAGTGTTCTTCAGAAATCCAACATAACACATGGGGGGTAGTTAATTTACTTATGATATTTTTTGGGTCAAGTATTCTTTGAATTAAAGTACCAAAGTATAATAAGTCATGCAGTCCAATATCCTGCTGGTCATATCATTACCAGTTCTTCAGTTTGTTTGCAGCTCTGCTTGCATCTTTACTTCCATCTTAACCTCCTGAGTATTTACATAGTGAGCTGTTTCAATTTTAGGTGTGTATCTTAAACAAACCGTCAGTTCAAGGTGGCCTACTATTAATTTTAGCCAAATATGACCTCACCAAAAACAGGAAAAGTTCTACTTCTACACACATTTTAGTCACAGATCAAGTTCAGTATGTTTTCTTTAGGAAAAATAACATTTCAACTTTTTCTTTCTCGATAGCAAACTATCAGCGGCTACCGAGCACTGATCCTTTACTAGTGCTGCATGAATGCAACTGATAGCGGAAATGCATTTTCCTCATGGCCAATCCTCCTGATAAGATGAGGATCAGTGCAGATATAGATCCAATGCATCGGATCAGCACATCTCTGGTTTTCATTCTACCTGGAGTTTACAAACTCATTCATTCTTACCTTAAGTCTCTCAGACACCCCGTCAGTAAAGCTGATGGTGAACTCCTCCACCTTGGGAACTTTCAGCCTCTTCTTCTCTGTCTGGTACTCCGTGCGAGTTTTCACCACCACCTGGAGGCGGGAGAAACCGTTAAAACTGGTAAATACTCAGGGACACTGGAGGAGATGGAGGGTGGATGGATGTTATTGTATTGTTAATGGTCAAGTCATATGTCTTGCCAAAAGGTCCTGTTGTGATACACTTCATATGTAAAGACAACATGGATGCCAGAAGCACATAAATAAGTCATTTATAGAAGATGACTGGACTCTAGACAGTATACCAACATGTAAAAACGCTCTAGAGTTTACTAAAGTAATAGGATTTTAAAGCTTAAGAGATGTCACCATGTCATATATGTCAGTAATAAATCATTATCTCGGACTCTAACACTACAGATATTAAGTTTTGTTCTGATATGAAGTAAAAATATGTTTACCACTAAAAACTGCTCTAAAAACTGGATGTGCACAGCTATACAGGAATAAAAGAACCAATATGACACTGACAGTACATCAGGAGGTCAGATATCTTTCCACTGTGCGTAATGAAAGCAGAATGACAGTAAAAAAAAAAAAAAGTAATTTTAAAAAGAGAGGTTGAGATGAGAGCACAGTTCTATACACAAAGGTATACGGGGAGGCAAGAAGGGCAGATAAAAGTGTGGGCTGCTATTAGATACTGGATCTGGAAAAACATTAAAGAACACATAGATAACAAATGCAATAGTATAACTGTTGATATACAGTATCCATGTAGTGTATTAGTGCAGCAGTGAATTAATGGACTCGGCTTTTATTTTGGCAGATGATCAAACTTCAGCTTCAGAACGTTAATTAAACCAACTGCCCACCACAACTAGAAACAATCTTACAGGAAACATTGGTGTCAGGCATGTGTTTGAGCTCTACTGTATGTTAATGAGGTCTGATGCCAAAAATCCAAGATCCTCACTCCGAAGGGAAAACACTGTCTTTCTGCCAGCAGCTAGATGGAGAAAAAAAGAGCCAGGGCAGTGCAGCCCTGCCCCAGTACTGTCAGTCTGACTCTCCTCAAGCAAACAGGTTTGGAGGGATGTGAGGGACATGGGGAAAAGAGACACAGTCAAACTCCCAAACTCTTGTCTTCTTCTCTACTTTCCCTTGTGATTTGAAAGGTACTGTTTCAAAAACTATAGGTGCAGAAAGATTTCTCCATTAATCTACGGAGGTTCCATTGAGCAAGGTGTTTGTCTCATTTCAAAACATTATCAGTAATTTTGGCAATGCCGCGTCATCGGAGTTTGCATGCGTATGAATGGTTACTACCTAGTAGGTGGCACCTTGTATGGTAGCCTCTGCCACCACTGTGTGAATGTGTGTGTGAAAGGGTGAATGTGACATGTCCTGTAAAAGCTCTTTCAGTGGTCAAAAAGACTAGAAAAGCGCTATAGTAGTACAGTCCATTTACCATATACAGCAGAGTTATTTACTCACTTCAACAGAAAAAATACATCCAGAAATTTTACATGTCTGTTAGGGCTGTGAGGGTTTGTGTATTTGTAGTGAACAATCACGGTTTGGGGGTCATGGTTTGGCACACGCACCTGGCGGAAACTTTTAGCTGTATTCTTTTAGAAACTTAGGCTGAGGTTAGCACAAGAAGCATTTAGGAGTGCAAGTCAGTCACAATATGGCAAGTGTGAATGAAATGAGCTAGCAGACCCACCTGAGAGATTCAAGGCAGTCACAGCAGCAACAGAGAGAGAGTAATGTATAAGACAAGGACAGTATGTCGACGTTTTAGGGACAGATAACAGATGCTTTTCTGTTAGCCTATTGTGACCTGTTGCCTTTTGTGGAAGTTTTCAGTGTTCATATAAAGAACTGACACAAAAGTGTTTCTTGTTTTTATAATGAAAACAGTTTGCTAAAGTTTCCAGCGGACAAAATGTTACCACAGTCCTGGCAAGAGGACTGTATCTGACACCACTATCTGTTCAAAATAAATGAAAAGAAATATATCTTTGTGCATATAGTTTTTTTCTGCTGCACAAAGTTCACACCAAACTGTGATTTTAATGTACAGTTGCCTAATATCAGTAATTATTGAGCATAAAATTTCGGCGTTATCCTCTCAACATTGACCTGTGGCCACATTTGCACAATACACACTTAAGGCACTGACATAACTGATCATAATTACTGCATTCACCAGGTTTCACCACGCTACCACTGCAGTTACTAAAGAGAGAAAGTGCTGCTGTTCTGTGCATTTACTGTGCACGAGAGGACGGGCAGGTACAGAGAAGGTATACAAATGACAAGGCAGAGGTGGAGGAAGAAAAAGAGAACAATGTCTCAGTGTCCTTGTGGCTAATTGCACTCTCCTTAGCTTTGAGACAAAGCCAGAAACTGCTGTGCTCACAAACTGGCTCCACTATCTGAATAACAAAGCTGTCAGATGGCTCTATGGAAAGCTCTTATCTAAGAGTTGAAGGCCGCAGTAGGTGCACTGAAAACGTTGCATTTGATTGGACCCCTGAGGCTCCGGAGCCTTGTGGCATTCAGTGCAGCAACACCAGACGTCACAGTCAAAACTAATGTCTCAATTTTGCCTCAACTTTCTCTTTCTCTGACTCATTTCACAATAACATGCTCAGGGCCTCCAGGTTCAAACACAGCGGCAATTCATGTTGCTTCATTACTCTCTCCCCTCCTGTAACTCTCACTCCTTCATTTCACATTACCTAATGACATGGCTATCAATCAACGTTGCCTCATTTGCACAGCCCTTTAGCTATCAGCAGCAGCTAGAGATCGACTGAACAAAGTGCCACCTTCTCTGATTAGACAGGTCCAAATACTCAGTGGGAAACCATTAATTTATGACCTAATAAGTCTCGTTTAACAAAGCTTGATGTTAAAAAATAAAGCATTATATGAATGATACAGTCATGAACAGCTGTGATAGGATGAATGAAAATGTAATTACAACTTGGTTACTTATTATTCCACAGAGGTAGCAGATCATTAGGGCCTGAGCACCAACTGGTGTAAGGACCCTCTTGGAATGCAAGGAATTATTATTTTTCTGCTAAATGAAACACATTTTTGGATGTCTAAATATGCTCAAAAACTCATGAAACTTGGCATGCATGTCCTGCCTGGCGAAAAAAATCATATTTTGGTGGTTTCCAAAATGGGCATGGCAAATGACTATGAAGAGAAGTTATCAAAAGTCCATGCAAAACTATTACAGATTTCCTGTGGCATGGCTTAGAATTTCAATTTTTTCACCATAAAACAGGAAATTGTTGTAACTTTAGTGTTCATAGTCCGATCTGCCTGAAACTTCATGCTCTGCTGATATAAGTCATCGACGGTGTACCTTGCAACGAACACCTAAAACTGTTAAGAAACACACAAGTGTCTCCTTGTCTCCTGAATTTTCATTTACTTACTATTGATTTTCCCTGCCAAGAACTTAGTTGATTATTGGCCTGATTCATATATCAGTCACATGCACGACAGATGTCACAGCTGATACTGAGCTAAATGGAACGACGAAAACAGTGTCTGGGGGTTTGGCTCAGTGGGTAAATCAGGTGGTTGGTTTGCCTGAAGTTCCCGGTTAAAGTCTTATCTGGGACAGGTGACATTTGATTATCAGCCTGACTCATATAGCAATGATATAGAGTATATAGAGTTTTTCGACAGACGTCACTGCCGATACTGAATTTTGCCTTTCAACACCATATGACCCTTATATCAGCAGAGCAGACAGATATATCAGCTGATAGTTTTATTTTTATGTATGCCATAAAATATAATTTGGCTGTAGATTCAGGCACTAATAAAACAGTCTGGTACTAATAAAACACTTACAGTTCTGACTGGTATGTAAATGCTGTCTGTAAAAACCATATATCTTTAGCTGTGTCTTTTTGGGGTAAGTTTACCTAATAACTGCCATGAGCTAAGGGCAAGGGCATTTGCTTTATTATACTTGATCCATTACTCTAAAGAGTCATTCTAAACATAAACAGGTAGGCTAAATCACCTAACCAGTGTTTAACCTGTTAAATCCCCAATAAGTAAGTAAATAATTATAAAAATAATAATGATAAAGATACATTGGATTTTTAGAGCGCCTTTCAAGAACTCAAAAAAAAGAGGAGAGGAGAAGGAAAAGACATGACTTTTGAGGCAAGACTGAAAAAAGCTGAACATTGACAAGTCTAACATTATTCCAAGATTTGTATCCCTTTTCTTTAATCTTATCCCAAATCTGCTAAATTAAGTTTTTTGTAAATGTGAAAACCATTATACCGTAATCATCTGCACAGAATATCACTGTTGTTAACACTATTTTACCCACACTGCAGTTATGTTTCCCAGTACTTTGCTTCATTAGTACTTGCAGTATCATTTTTTTACTTTCTCCTATAAGGTGTTGTCAAATCAAACAGTTCTGTCAGTTCCCTGAGAGGAACTGCTCATTGGGGAACTTTCCCAAGAACCTGATACCTTCAAAGGGTATTTTTCTGTTTGCATTTGCGCCACCAATAGTAATGCTGAAGTGATGTAAGCCAGCTATTGAGGATTCTTATATTTCGCTTTGACAAGTCAAAATCACTCCGTAAAGCCTGAACTTCACTGTCAGTCCAGTTGTCCTTGTTTTATTCCATTTGGTTCGTTACAAGCGGTTTGTGTTTTGTGTTGTCTGTTGTTTACACGGCTAACAGGTTTTTAAAAATGGTTATTGCCAGTTCTGCACTGGCTCATGTGTTTGACCGATCGCCGTACACTATCATTACTCACAGTACTTGGACAGACCACTCTTACTGATAAAACAGCCATATAGGTCAACTGTGCAAGCAGCTTATATTACGACCCCAACTTATGTTTATTGTACGGCACCACTGTCTAGTGTCCATAATAATTATAACAGAGCAGAGGAGGAAGTAGAGTCACATATTATAAAAGCAACAAAGTTCAAGTGATGTTGTTATGAAGATGGGAGAATTTCAGGATAGATGGAAGGGATGATTAATGGGTCAAACACACACAGGACTTCCGCCAAGGAGACCAGTGTTTGTGGCCTAAAGTAGATGTTTCAGTATTAACACTAGTGACATATGTGACATCTGCCAGGTGACATACGTGACGCTACATTAGTTAGAAAAGTACTTATTTAAAGCCAACCTTTTATGTTTTTTCTGAACTTAACTACCCATATTTGTTGCATAAAACTAAGACTATGGATGTGTTACCGACAGTCAGGACAGTAATATCTGTTGTTCGCGGATGCCAATATATAATGTTTTAAAAGTCAGTGGAAATTGATCTTTTCTGTTATTTATGTATGAGAGAGCACTGGCCAGAAGAGCACAACCAAAAGTCCTGCAAAACAACGCTCTAAAATCTATGATCTTGCTTACTATACCTACATTTAAGTAACAATAAAAAACTGTCAAGTATTTTCTTGCTACCTTATTGTTATTACGACATTTAAATTAAATTGTAGGCTGTAGTATAAGGGGTTACCATGAATTGTAATAAATCTGGCTACTTTCATCTCAACTTTTATCCATCTTAGAATTTAGTTGTCTTTAAAATGAGCCTCACACATTGGCTGCAGACTTTTGAGTTTTAATCTAATTCTCTTTACTTGCTGTGACCTTTTCATATGTCAATAAGACTGACAGAGACATCTACATCAGTCACAGGAAGGTAAATGATTCCTGCACATAAAGAAGCAGCACAGCCTCTGCTGCAATTTTCTCTGAGAATCTATTTACAGATATTCAATTAGTCATGTATGTCTTCCACAAACATCCTGATTCACTGTGACCTTTTAATATCTCCATGACTGACATGGAGTCACTTTTAGATCTGTAATAGAGCTGCACAGTTTATTTCTGTGTGGTGGAACGATGGCTGCCACACAGGAGTTTTTGAAGTCAACAGGAGGTGATGTATGTTTATTTTAAAAGGCACTTCAGGGCTTTTTAAGTTTTGATTTTCATTTTTGGGAGAATGAATGACACATGAAGAAGTCGAGAAAAGTACATTTCAGAAAAGGCAGTTTTAGCTTGTGAAACTAAGCCAGCAACTCCCTCTGTCTCTCTCTCTCGCTATCTGTCTCTATCCCTCTGTCTCCAATCACAGTGTTTTTTTTAGATTTGATATTCCCTGTGGAAGAGCTGTCAAAATTTTTCTTTTCTCCCTGTCTTCCCCAGTATGTTATTCCTCAGACCTGTTATCACTATGATTGCTGTTTCATTCCTCATCCCCAAAGACTGAGCTGCGGGAGAGTTAGTCTTTTGTAAACTTTCAGTGTGGAGACACTTCAGGCCTTTTTTTTAACTTGTGCACTCTTGATTGTATGTGTTATTGTATCTGTTCTTAAAGCTGACATAACTATTTTTAACCACTTAGGGACAGCAGACACACATGAAATTATTATATTTTAAATTGATAGCAGAGTAATTACCTGCCTATTTAAACATCAAGCAGAACAGGACAACATAAGAATTAATTTCGAGGCATAAGTCCAGTATTTACAATATTACTTTTATCTCTATGTTTGGTCTCCACCAACTCAAAATAAGGCAAATATTTGAATTTTAAGCTGCTAAATGCTCAGCTATGTTCGTCAGCTGTTTAAGAACTGTCTTGTTTTGTTGTTTGTTCACTTGTTTTTGGACTGGTAGTATAAAGTCATTTTAAAAGCTTTTTTTTACTAACCCCACCTGCTTCTGAAAATGACCCTAAACCAAAACAATTACCTGAAAGATGCTAAAAGGCACAGTAGAGCTAAGGGGAACTGCAGATAATTCTCTGTTGGCTTGTCATGATGAGTAACACTTTTCACATGCACAGAGTGATTTGATCTATTGTTAATATAAAAATATTGATTACAGCAGCCCGCTGTTGGTCTCTCAGGAGGAGTGCTGCAGATTCTCTCTTCACTGGGGTTAAGTCAGAGCAGTTATTTGCATTCCTCTCACATCAGAGGTGTAAATCGATCTCTGTCTACACAGCTAGAATAAGAACAGGCAAAGCTCAGAGTCCTGAGAAAAAAACACTGGTCCAACTATTACAGTACTGTTGGATTACACACTATATACACAAAATCATCAGCTATTCAAGGCACAAGATGCATGCATTTTTCATTATTTTATATTCTACATATCTTAATATTTCATTGTGGTTCTGTTTTAAACATTTCTAAATAGTGTATCCTCAATCTAGCTGGAAACTCATGAGAGAATACAGTACTTGTTAATAAACAATTTACAATTATTTTGTACAATATTATATATTTATATTCTGGGTAAGGATATTTTGAGATATATTTTTCCACCATCTTCATAAACGAAAAAACTGCCAGCTCATAATTAATATTTAGTTTTTGCCCTTGTTCATATACAAAAGTGGGGTTTAAACTAAATTAGGGTATAGAACATACTAGGGATGCACAACATTGGATTTTCGCCCGTATCTGATATGCCAATATATTTCAACTCATTTGGTTGATAACCAATATTGATATATCCACTAATTGCCCCACTTAATTTAGTCTCTTTTGTATTTGAACTAACATCATGTTATATATAGTCTTATCATAATGTCCCACAAGCAGATGGAGACATGTAATACAATCCTTATAAATAATGTAATATTTATTCATTGTGAAGAAAAATACTTCCACTTAGGGTTGATATTTTGTACATGTTCACTTCGTCAATAAAAAATGGTTTGTGATATAGGCAGAAATCAGCATTTTAGCCGATTCCAACCTCTCATTTTAAAGTCAATATTCCTGATACTGATGATAAGCTGATATTATTGTGCATCCCTAGAGTATATTGTAATATGGCTGTAGGCCTATTGGTAAAATACAAAATGTAAAATGAACCCCCAAAATAGCTTTACATTATCTTTTAACATAGCGTAATCATTAATGGGGCAAAACTAAGCAAACAGGCTCTATCTGTGTGTGGGTTTTGTTTTTTTCATAAACAACATTGAGCCCTTATTACTTTTAGAAGTCAGTTAATCTTTCAGCCTTTGTGCACAGCTAGCCAGATATATTTCAGAGTAGGTAATATATGATGTGTGATCATTTGTCAAACTAAACTTGGATGCTAGCTTGTCTGTTTACTTCACATCATCATATCATTTTAGAAAAATAATTCATTGATCTATTAGTGATTTAACATTGCAGACTGAGGATTCCTGCTCTCAGGATTTTCCTTCCTAATTCATGAGAGTAAGAACACACAGATGTAAAGAATGAATGAGACTTAAAAGCTACTCCAAAAGAACAAGAGAAAGAAGAAAAGGATGAGGGTGTATAAGGGGACGTGTCGGACAGGAAAAGAGAACCATTATAAGACTGTCATAGCCTTTGAAGCAGGTCTCTGTACCTGAGCTTTGTTCTATGAGAAACAACAAGCAGAAATAAAAGATCCGTCTTTCTGTCTGAGTCTCTCAAACCCCCTCTGGTTATTGTTGCTTTCTTTTTTCTTTTTTTTTCAAAGCAGCAATCCAATCAAGATATTGGTGACCCAGCGGTGGCTGTGACGCGTCTCTGCCCAGATGGAATCAAATCTAATACCTCTCTAATGCCTCAGCCTCTGCAGGCTGCAGCAGCATTGTTATGTGTGTGTGTTATCTGTACGTGTATTAACTTTGCTGTGACTGCATCCCACCCCTACAAATATCCATGGGTAACACTAGTCAGGGAGGTCATGCAGTCATCAGGCAGGATCAGGGGGAAAACCGCTTGGGTCATATTTGAAAAGCTGCTCAGAACCGCAGTGCTGATCTGGGGTACTAGTCAGGTCACGTGACCCAATAAACCTCGCCTTAGCTTTAAAGGACAGAGAGTGCATAACTGGTCACAGATCAGATTCTGGACAGCTGAATAAAGCTGATTAACGATGACCTCTTTCTGGGTGGTTCAGGAGGAAAAAACAACAATCCTGACTTCAGTGATATTATTTTCATCACAAAGATATTATTATGCACCATATTTTTATGGTAAATATAGAGCCCCGCTTAACTCCATGAAGCTTTAGTTGCAGCTCAATGTTTAGCTTTTTAGCCCACAACATCACTGTTTTGGTTCACTCTTGCTACTCTCAACACAGCCCACGCTGCCTGCGTGAGCAGTGAGTGAGCAGGGCATGAGCAAAATCTGTTGGGGTTTTTTTTTTGGTGCCCATGTTAATAGGTCAGAGCAGCCACAATGACTTTTTCTGCATGATGCATGCCATACTCAGCAAAATGAATTGAAAAGGGTCTTTTGATAATTGCATTGACTCTATACCACCTTTCTGTCACAGACAGAAAAGTCTGTGACAGAAAGGTGGTATAAGTTTTCTCAATAATTAAGTTTTCTCAATAACCTTTACTTTTTTCTTTTTTTTAAAGAAAAGCATGCAAGGTTTTTGTCAACAGAATCCCTTCAGTTGACACAAGGCATTTTACAGTAAAACAGTTGCAAGACCATGTTGTCAACAATGTAGCTTGCACACTTTCAGAAATGAATGGAGTATGTGCTTACAGTAGTTATAACAGCAGGCAGCTCTGCAGCAGCACTGCAGCAACAATGCTGCCAGTTTGGCAAGTTTGCCGTCACACGCTGCTCAAGCATGCAGTGTTTCCCAGACATCATAGCATCATTTTCAGCCATGGTAGGCAGCAATTTTCATTCGAAATGTTTGAAAACCCATTGTACACCACCCCCTCAGTACCAAACAGCAGTTAAACACAAGTAGCAACTGGTCAACATAGTGAAGTATTCAGCAGCTAAAGAGAGAAGTATTCCTCAGGTGTTGGTGAGACCAAAGCAAAGTTAAAAGAGAGTGAATAAAAGAGTGAGTAAAAGTGACACACATTCTCCAGGTGGCCAGAAATACAACTCCAAATGAATGAACGCTGCTCTGTAATTGCATAATCGCAAGGATTATGAATTTAGAAGTAAAACTGAAAATTGGCCTCAAAATAACAACAAAAATGTCACTAGTATGTTAAAAGCACAGAGGAGTGTGGACATTCACATGAACAGTAAACCATAAAGTACAGAGTGCAGAATTCCCATTAAATTAACTCTGACAGGCATCATTAACACTTCCCACGCTCTGATATCTAATTACAGATTTTATTATTATTTCTCTTGCCCACTGCTGTTTTCATGTATTACTTGCCAGGAAGACAAATTCTCACACTTACAGCTGGAGACAAATTCAAAGATTTAACAGCAAATTGACCTTTACAACTCCCCCACAGTCCAATGTAAAAACAAATGGACCGCCTGCATTTGCATAATGATATATTTATTTATTTATTTGGCTTGATACCTGTAATTGTGGACAACTTAAAGCATCTTATGCAGCGGCCAAACTAACAATTTCTCAATCCTGTGAGCAAGTGAGCAGCATACAAAGTCTACATCAGCTGTCAGCAAAGTGTATCCAAAAGCAACAGCAATCTTTGTGCCTGCGTCTCCCGAGGCATGTAAAAATTCATTGAAAGTCAACATAACAGCAAGCCTTCTTCTCTGACCTCTTTTCCTTTCAAATGTCAATGAATATAACTCAATGGTATATCGCAAGCGCTTATACTCCACTTACTTTCTTTTTTTTTCTGTCTCTCTAGGTGTTCAGGTAATCAGTAAAACACACTTGAGCAATCACGGTACAGTGGCACGGCAAAGTTTGTGTGTGTGTGGAATGATGGCAGCTTTGGCTACAATATGTAGTGATATTCTTGAATCTAGTGGGGCTGATTTAATCACTGTAAAATGTCTGATGGCTCCATGGACATCATGTTACAAACTGTTGGCTGCTGACAGAAACAACTTATCACTCATGTGTCGTACACAGAAATGATCACATGCCTGTATTGTTCGCACACAAGAAGGTGTGTGAGTGTGTGTTTGTGTGTGTGTACACACGAGTGCAGTGAATGACAAGTCAGTTAACAGGTATATGAAATGGAAAGGGATTGTGCCTCCCTCAGCAGAATACACCGTGAGGGTTCAGGCTGTATAGCTATCGTGTGTGTTTCTGTCTGCAGCAGCACGAACGGCTGTTCATTGTTGTTTTTATATTTTTGTGTGAATCCTTGACAATACAAACCACTTCAGGAGATTCATCCCAAAATAGATACATAACCATTCTTTTAAAAGGATAGGTAGCAGGTAACTTATAGTGCTTAGACCTTGGACATGATATTAAAGGCGTTTCTTAACTTTGTTGTATTTTAAAGGATCCACATATTTATGTGATGCTTTTCCACTTTTCACTTTGCTTTTCCACTTTTTTGGGCAGAGGGGAGGGATTTCTTTATTGAAAAAAAAAAAGAAATCTGGTGTAGGGCTGTGATTCACCCTAATTTTGATTTTCAATCCTTGTGAAAAAGTCATTTGATTGGTTTCTATAACATGAAAAACAAATCATTTAAAAAATGGCAATTACACATTTCAAGAGCCTAAATAGCCATCTTGAACAACTTGTTTTGTCTGAACATTCTCAAAATGTTACAAAATACAGTTATTCCCCTTCTTGTCATGAGATAGATGAAAAGATTGATACCTATAAGTAGCTGTTAACTTAGCTTCGCATAAAGACTGCAATCTGGTTATAATGGGTAGCCTGTTTCTATTAAGAAAAAAATCCAATGACTCTAAAGCTCAGCTATCTGTTTGTTTCTACAAAAAATAACATGCAAAAACGAGATGGTTGTATGCTGGACTGTCTCTTAGCTGAGGGGAAGTAACTTCCCAGAGTCTTGTCAAGGTGTTAATTTTTTAGCTTTAGCTAGCAGTTGGATTTTGTCACTGTTTGATGGAGACAGGAGAGCCGTGCAGACATGATATTGGTATCAACTCTCAAAAAGAGAATGAATAAGTGTTTTTTTTTTCAGTATATCAAACTGTTCCTTTAAATTTATAAACAGTGAGGAGCAGCAAATCATTGTATTTAAGAAGATGAGAATAATTAAAAATGTCCTAAATTATTCTTCAGTTATCCAAAAAAGTGGGTTACTTTTCTAGCAATTATCAGTGCATCGACAAATTAATATTATCAGCACAAGCAACAACCTCTGAGGCTGAACACTGACGCAAACACAGAAAAACCAAAAACTGCAGTTCCTCAAATGGCCAATTGAGGTTGGCTCCAAGAGTTACAACTGTACTCGCTCCTCCACAGTGTCAGCCCCTGCCAAAATACTTCTAATACACTTCTGAGACAAAAAACCCAAAACAAAACAGCAACGTCCAAAATGCCTAACTCAAGGTTTCAAACCAATGGCTGACATCATGGTAGCTATGTCCATTATTTTTACAGTCTCTGGTAAAAATATAACCCAATAGTTGGTTGACAATTGGAGACAGACAGGCTAGATGTTTCAACCTGCCTCCAGTCTTCTTGCCAAACTAAACCAACCATTTGCTGGTGCCACCCTTATATTTAATATACAGACATGAGCATATATCCAGCAACTCTCAAAGAAAAAGTGAGTCAGTGTATTTCCCAAAATGTTGTTCTTGTCCTTTAAATTTAAAAAACAGTGTGAAGCAGCAAATCCTTACAATTAAGAGGATGGAATCAAATAAAGTTTAAAAATGACTTTAATGATTATCAGTTATCAAAACAATGACTGATTACTCCTCTGGCAATCCACCAATCAATAAATCGACTAATCATTTCAGAACTATTGCGTCAGTTTTGTTTATGCCTCCTTGTAGGATGATGTCATTAAGGATGTAATGTTTTCCAGGAAGTTACAGTCTCCAGGTCATGTTGCAATTATCAAATTATTTCTGAAGTCATCATTGTACGATTTTTCCTACATGAACATGATGGATATGTCCACTGAAACTACAACTGTTGATTTAGTATAAATAAAGGCTAAATGTGAGGATTAAAATAAACAGAACAGCAGCACTCACAGATAAATAGTCATTTAACTTGTTGTGGGCAGAGCTGGAAACCATCATCAGCTAAAATGTGTTCATTTTTGCCTACAATAAATAAAAGGACTATTTTATCTGAGTGCTGCTGTTCTGTTTGTTTTAATTGTGATAATAAACACACAAGGTGGCTAAAAGGACTGTATGTGGGTTGTTATGCATTAATATAAATTAGCTTTTTCAAATCCTTTTTCAAACTAAATTGGTTGTCCCAATAGACTCAAGTTTGAAGTTCTACCGGGCAGAGTGTATTGGTTCGAATAATGTCAATAATCCCTCTGATACCTAACAAGGCGAGTTAACAAAATGGTGCAACGATTCCCTGCTAAATTGTAATTTTATATCAGATCGCTACAGTAAGGATTTGATCAGAAGCTCAGGGCAGAAATATGGCTTCAACAGCTGCAAAATGAAATCATCACACTGCAACTGTTGTTGTGTTGAAATAAGCCAAACACTGTCACACAATTGATGCATAATAAAGCTTTCATATTAGCTCGCCTTTTTGTCTAATTCCATTCATTTTCATAATGTGCAATCAATGCAGCTCTCTGTCCCGACCCCATAGAAACACCAATCAGGCTCTGCACGTTGCACTGCCACCATGGTAACTGGATTAACGAGCTGCGGTGCAGTTACTATGGGATGTCGAGATGATAAATGACAGTCTGTCTGGCACCAAATCTGTCTCCTAATCTCAGCTGGAAAACAAAGGACACGGCTGGGAGACATCTGAGATGAATGAATTTGTGAATGAATAAAAGGGTGTGTGTGTGTGTTCGTATGTGTGTGTTTGTGTGTGTGTAGTATGTATGAATGTATGTATGTGTAGTGTGTTTGGAAATGGTGTTATTTAGCACAGGAGAGTTGAGGACAGTGTAGGTCAGCAACATTGAGTTGATAAGACAGATGTAGAAAAACAGATACGCACAAACAAACAGGAAAACTCTCTTTCACACGCACACACAAACACACCACCAGGCTGTCTCACCTTGTCAGGTGCTTGGCTCTGGAGGCTGCCCACATCCAGTGGAGTGATGAGGGGCACATTTTGAAAGCCGTCCTCCACGCTCACAGGTTTGGCCCCTTTGTCTTGAAGATTACTCCCCAGTTTCACCATCTTTCACCGCCCTTTTATATATTCCCTTTATTTCCCAGAAGACAGCTCCTGAACAGAGGAGGTGTTGAGAAAGGATGGTTTTACCTCACAGCCTTTCTGGTCATTGAAACCTGACAAAACGGGCTATTTGATGGAGAAGATTCTAGTGTTACAGGAGGTAAAAATAGTTTAACGTGGAGATTTTAACTTAATTATTATACAATGAAAACACAATAAATATGAGGAAATTATGTCAAATGACTGTTTGAGAATGATGTTTTGTTGAGAGAAATTAAATTCAGAGCGTGTCATTTATAAGTGAATGATCAGAGGAGCAAAACACCAAAAAAAAAAAAAAAAAATGTTTGCAATGTAAACGCATCTGTTTCTCTCTTATTTACGAAAAACCCAACACAAAAGAAAAACTCCGCCTATAGCATCTTCTCGACCTCTCTTTTTCACAACAGTAATAACAATAAAGAACACCAAAATTGCACCCGTAAAAAAGCAGTTACTCACAGCTGATCCTTGTCCTTGTCCGTGCGTCTCCTCCGTGCTGCGGCAGTGTTTGTGTCTGGAGCACAGAGGCGGAGGGGAGCGCAGATGAGGAGCAGGTGAGGCTGGAGGCTGCGCTGCGGTGTCGCTGCTGCTGATGCTGCGGGAAAGCAACGCTGCACCGCCGGAGACAAACTGGATGTCTGGCGGCAGGTTTCCTACCAGCAGGCAGCCCAACCCCCTAATCCAAACACAGCCTCTTCTTCACCGTGCTGCTACACCAAGCCGCTGGAGCTGCCACTAGGGGGATTTTTTTTTTCTCTTGGGAGCCTCGTTTGTTTGACTAAAGTGGGAGCCGAATTAATGTAGCCTTTCAGGGCTCCTCGTAAAATCCTCAACTGATAGACATATTCAATCAATGTATTAACTGAGGGAACAAATAAATAAATAACATTATCTCCCGTCTAGAACAAGGATGTCTAG